>NC_068982.1:183906557-183909625 GCF_001194135.2 Octopus bimaculoides | reverse complement strand
AATAAAATGTGAGGAGATAGTATTATCAGCCAGAAAAAGAAAAAATGTTTTTCTCGGAACTGAAGATGGTCACACCAAGTATTAATTGAAATTCTAATATTTTTTTCACGTACAAAATCTTTATATTAAAAAATAGAGAATATACTAATTACATTAATTTGATTAAAAAAACAAACAGAGCAATTCATTATTCATTTATATATATTTTTTTATTAGTGATTTAAAAAACACGTATTAATTTATTTAAACTCTCCTAATCAAAAACCAAAATTCAAACTTTTGTTGTTCTTGAAATACTGTACCAAATGACCGTGAACTAATTAGAGGACACAGAGTACTCCCTCATCTCCCACTCAGAGTTCAGTTTAGCTACTGCTATATTTCAAATTATATTGCTTTCAAATTTCGGCACATGCCCAGCAACTTCAGCCGTGGGGGCCTAGTCGATTGACTCTGCCTCAGTACTTAGCTGGTGCTTGTTTTTACTGACACCGAAAGGATGTAACGTAAAGTCAATCCTCGGCTGGATTTCAACTCAGAACATAATGACGGACGAAATGCTGGTAAGCATTTAGTCCGGCGTGCTAATAATTCTGCTAGCTCCCTGCCTTTATATCTCATATTATTCTGTTATAGTTTTACTTATTTCAGTCATTTTACTGCTACATGCTGGAGCACCGCCTTTAGTCGAACAGATCAACGCTAGGGCTTATTCTCTGTAAGCCTAGTACTTATTCTATCGGTCTCTTTAGCCGAACCGCTAAGTTACAGGGACGTAAACTGTTATGTATATCTATAATCAGTGCAAATAACGAGAAAATATAATGAAGGAAGAAAACTTACAATGTTTTCTGAATGAAGCTTCCGAATCTGGTTGAGGAGAGATAAGCGTTTGTGATGAGAGATATATAACGACGTTTTCTTTTTTTGGCAGAGTTGAAATGACGTATGTATGTATATATATATATATATATATATATATATATATATATACATACAGGAAGTGAGCAAGGAACGAGACAGATAATCTCGTTTACTTCCTGTTAAAAAGAGAAAAAGGAAAATCGAACGGGAGAGAGTTCAGAATATAGTAACGGTATTGCGTGGATAGTACAAGATACGAGAGAGAACTGCATACGGATCGGACCGTTTACAACATAACTTTGACCAATTGAAGACTGGACATGAAATTCTTTGGATATTAACTTATTTGCAAATGGATCGCTAAAATATCAAATATATCCTTTAATTGACTTATATAAAATACATTTTTATTAAATAATTTCATCTTTGAATGTTAATTCACTGATTTTACAATTCTGTTGTTGCGTTCAGAAGTTCACCCATTTTTATATCTAAGAATTTGCCTGATCGTAACAAAACACAACAGCTTGGGAGAGGTGGGGATGTAATCGACTCATCCCCACCTCTCCCAAGCTGCCCTTGTGACAAAAATTTTAAATAATAATAATAATTATTATTATTATCGAAGCTCTCCTTGCTGCATAAAGTTTTATGATCTCGTGGGAGAAGTTAATATTTTTGAGTGGTCGCCCTACTTGTTAGAAACAACAAACAATTCTCTCTCAACCATTTTGAGACACACGGTGTTTTGGTATGTGTAGCCAAAAAAGACCAATCTTTTTTCTATTGAGATACATCTACTGAAAGACGATCTCTGATTAGCCTTTACACCTCAAAACCAACCATTCACCACATTTGATCGGCCTCAAAGTCCTTTCACCTTGTATCACTTGGGCCGATCAATCGGCCTGGGTGTCCCAAGAGGGTTAAATAATATGCTTCAATCTAACACCTTTAACAATACAGCCACAGGTATACTGTGCAAGTAATGATCCTGGTGCTGATCACCGGAAAGCCCCTGATCACAGGTCTGCTTGATCTAGTCTGACGATTTGGGATTGTATAATAACTACAACAACTTGCGGCGGCACACCAGTGTGGTTCACCGCTCCACCTAGAAAGCAAAGAATTAAATGTTATAAACCTCTTACTTATTAGTAATTTGCCCAGCTCCCTCGTTTAGGCAATGTCACAGAAAAAAAAAAATTAAAATGTTTGGCACAAAGACAATCTCACAAATTATTCACAACTAAACTGATATTCAGTTCTATATTTAAGAGATGAGGAATTATGTACATTATTTACATTGTTTACATTTGACGGATATTTGTCCTCATCTTGTCGAAATTTCTCGAAGACACCTGATGAAGGCTGGAGGGTATATCAGCCGAAACGTTGTGTTAACAACAAACAAGATGAGGACAAATATCCGTCAAATGTAAATAATGTAAACTAATATTGTGAAATATTGATTTCAAATTTTGGCGTAAGATCAGCAATTTCGTGGGGCGGGGTTAAGTCGATTACCGCCCAACTGGTGCTTATGTTTTCAACCCCCAAAAAGATGAAAAGCAAAGTCGACCTCGGTGGAATTAGAACTCAGAACGTAAGGACGGCAAAATGCTATTAAGCATTTTGCCTGGTTTGCTAACGATTCTGCTATCTGACCGCCTATATCTTGAAATATTACTTTCTACTATAGGCACAGAGCCTGAAATTTGTGGGGAGGGGGATAATCGATTTTATAGACCCTAGTGCTCTACAGGTACTTATTTTATGAACCCCGAAAATTAAAAGGCAAAGTTGACCTCGGCGGAATTTGAATTCAGAACGTAAAGACGGATGAGATGCCGCTAAGCATTTTACTCGGCATGAGAATGATTCTGCCGGCTGACGGCCGATATTGTGAAATTTTAAAGCTAAATTAATGCTTGTCTCGAACGTAGGAGTCAATGCTCCGGCTGTCACTTGGTAAGAGAAGAGAATCAATGTGAAATGAAGCGCCTTGCTCAAGGTTCCAACGCACCATCTTGACCGAGAATCGAACCTACAACCTTACGGTCGTGAGCACAACCAAATTACTATGCCACGCGCCTTTACTTGTGAAATGTAAGAAGAGGAATTGTTTGATGAAACAACTGAAAGACTTTAGTCAATAAAGAAATACACCACCGCCACCCCTCCTCCTCCTCCTCCTCCTCCTC
>NC_068982.1:183904620-183906547 GCF_001194135.2 Octopus bimaculoides | reverse complement strand
TTTAATGTCCTTCGTGCAGTTCACTCTGCTGCAAGCATTAGGGGGCAGGTCTGAGGATCGTCTCTCTCCCCCCTTTTTCTTGCCAGTCACAGAGGCCCTGAAAAGAGTGAAACGTGTACGCTGCACCTCCTCCTCTGACTAACTGAAAAAAGATAGGAAAAAACTAGGAAAATATTGGAGATGCGAGATGCTAATATAATTTCCAATATCGGTACAGGTCCACTAATTCGATATATAAAGTTAGACGATCAAAATCGACAATAGCATTTGACTAATTCATATTCCCGACCTTCCTAGACTAAGAGGTAACGTTGAGCTGGTCCGAATTTGAACTCAATGTATAAAGAACCGAAGCATATACTGCAAGGCAGTTTCTTTGACGGCTTTAATGATTTTAGAAATACACGGCATTGTCGAACGAAGACAATAATCCGTAATCCATATAATATTTAAAACTGTAGCAACGATTATGGGTCCTTCATCAGTTTCGACGATGAACATTCAGTAGTTCAATTAACTGAACTACGTGTGCATTGAAATAACATTTAGGTACCTGAGTATTCCCTATACATTTTTATTATAATGTAATTCTCAGGGCGGATCGGCCTGACACTATGTGGCAAGGTTGGTTGTTTGAATTCCAGATACAATCTCTTTGATGGGATTAGCATCGAATTTCTGCGTTACTCCAGAGTGGCGAAGTGGAAGCGTGCTGGGTCCATAACCCAGAGGTCGTGGATCGAAACTATGCTCTGAAGCTAATATTATTCGTAATTTTTATAGGCGCAGGCACATTTGCATGGTTAAGAAGCTCACTTTGTAACCACGTGGTTTCGGGTTCAGTACCACAGCGCAGCACTTTGGGCAAGTGTCATCTACTATAGCCCCCGGGTCGACCACTTTCTTGTGAGTGGACTTAGTAGGCAGAAACTGTGTGGAAGCACATTGTGTGTAAATACACACACACACACACACACACACACACACTCACACACACATATATATATATATATATATACATACACATACATACATGCACACACACACACACACGTGTGAGAGGGTGTTTGTGTTTGTCCCTCACGATTTGACAATTGGTGTTGGTTTGTTTACGTTCTCGTCACTTTGTGGTTCGGAAAAAGAAAGCAATAGAATAAGTACTAGACTTAAGAAAATAAGTCCTGGGATCAATTTGTTCGGTTAAACCTTTTAAGGCGGTGCCCCAGCACAACCGTAGTCCAATTACTTGAACAAGTAATAGATACGCAGGTTCATACACGGGGCTTGGATCGATCAACCCATGGCTATAGTAACAAAAAATATTTGCTCAAAAGGGCATACAGTGGAACTGAATCCGAAGTCTCATGATTACCTAGCTAACAGCTTAACCACTTGGCCATGTCTGCATCCATTGTAGTAGAGAAAACAAGAAGCAAACAACATTAAACCCAGCATTGCCAAATAAATTATAGAGAGAAAGTCTACTGCCAACACCGTTAAATGAATAAACAGTTTGATGGAGGAAATTAGATAAAATATTTGGAGATAAAATCCATACAATTTGAAGACAGCGTACAATAGCAGCAGGATATCGTATAAAATAACAATATCAGGCAAGCTAACTGTCCATTAGAAATAATTACAAGATATAGTTATAATGAAAAGGAACCAACTAATGTATGGCACAGCATGTGATTGTGTGTGTGTGTGTGTGTGTGTGGTAACTGAACGTGTTGGTGTTGAAATCTTTGGGGGAAAACAACCAAACGTATAACAGAACCAAACGCTGGAAAGAAAAGAAAGCCTTATGTGGTTTTTCGACCTGGTAACAATAGCAGCCAATTCTGCCTCAAATCACTCAATCTACTGACTTGCAAAAAGAAAGACGCGGAATGCAGTCCTGGATAGCCAATTTATCCTCAAAATC
>NC_068982.1:183903107-183904610 GCF_001194135.2 Octopus bimaculoides | reverse complement strand
TCACGCATTTTTTTTTTTTTTTTGATACGGGATTTAGTATTTGATAACATTATTTCAGAAGCATAGAAATACTGGATAGTAATCCTTAAAAACACTTTTGCTGAATCAGGGATAATCAGCTAAACAGCAGCAGTAGTATCATCAGCAGCAACATTAAAATCAATCGAAGCAGAATATATATTGTAATATGTGAAATATAATACAAATACACTAAAAAATATCAAATTATCCTCCATAAAAAGAAAAGAAAAATAGAAGTAATGTTATATAGAAGACTTACAATTAAGGATGAACAAGAACTGAAAGAAATTAAAACAGAAAAAAGTCAATCCTTAGATAGAAAATCCATGAGGTTTAAGGGGTGGTGGTGGTGGTAGAAAGCAAACAATTGAGACAAAATAAAATGATAGCGAGTTGGTAAACAGAAAAAGGTTTTATACAGAATATAAGGGGAAAAGCATAAAAGTGGAAGTTCCACCATAGAGAGAAATGCATGCGGAGATAAATACAGGAAGTAGGAAAAAATCTCTTAAATAAATGGAATAAGCTACAGGACAAAAGAAACATTGAACTATATTCTATGAGAGGAATAAAGAAATATTCCTGCAAACATGAGATGTAAAAAGTAATTATGTTGTTATTGTTGTTGTTGTTGTTATTGTTATTGTTAAGGCGGTGATCTGGAAGAGTTGTTAACAAGTCGGACAAAAATGCTTAGTGGGTATTTCTTCCGGCTTTTTACGCTCTGAGTTCAAATGTCGCCGGGATCGAGTTTTGCCTTTCATCTTTTCTGGCACGATAAAATAAGTACCAGTCGAGTACTGGGTTCGATGTAATCGACTAGCCCCCCCCCCCCCACATACCCTAAAAGTACTGGTCTTGTGTCTATCACAGAAAGAGTTGTTGTTTTGTCAATTATTGCGTTGTTGTTTCTTAGTCTCAGGTTAGACCTGATTGAGCAGACCTGTAATGATCAGAAGCATTCTGGCCGTGACTATCCCGTCTTTTTTCCTATGAGTAGAGAAACCAGGACCACATTATCCAATGTGCCCATTTCTAAGACGCTTGGGCTGTAATTTGTAAAAGAGTTAGCTACTATTTCTAGCTGGTCGTTGCTGTTCATGTTGGTAGTTGTAATGTTGTTGTTGTTGTTGTTGTTAACTATGGTGATGGTGGTGTTATTATAAGCTCATTCAGTCCCCGATTCAGGGCGTAATTCATACGTAGGGCAACTAGTTGCGGTCGTCTGATTTATTACCCTGACAATCCATGTCTTAATCTTATGAAGAATCAGAAAGTAATCGATTTTTGTTGTTTAGACCCGGATCCAACAGACCCATGCTTCAAAGATGTTCTATCTATGACCATCTCTTCTTTGTTCTAACCAGATACAGTGGAAGTAGACAATAACGAATATTTCTGTTCTTATTTCTTTATTGCCCACAAGGGGCTAAACATAGAAGGGACAAACAAGGACAGACAAAGGGATTAAGTCGATTACAT
>NC_068982.1:183897381-183903097 GCF_001194135.2 Octopus bimaculoides | reverse complement strand
ATTACATGACCCCCAGTGCGTAACTGGTACTTAATTTATCGACCCCGAAAGGATGAAAAGCAAAGTCGACCTCAGCGGAATGAATTTGAACTCAGAACGTAACGGCAGACGAAATACCGCTAAGCATTTCGCCCGTCGTGCTAACGATTCTGCCAGCTCGCCGCCTTTCTGTTCTAATAGACTCCCCCCCACACACACACGCATACACACATTCTCTCTCACACAGTCACACAAACGCACACCATACCTCATGGTGTAAATAACATAAACGAAGTTCATCTCAATTAGTAATATAACTAGTTCAAGGAGACCAACATTTCTTACCCAAAACGCAGGAAGTAAGCGACTCACAAACATTACAGGTTACCATGCTCTACTACTTTTCCAGGACTTTGAGAATTACTGTAAGACGGAAGGAAGATATGTCGACAGCTAGACTGAAACAAATGTTTGACTGTAGCATAGAAAGTCTGTAGAAGATGTACATATAGTTGTAAAAATTAGCTATCGTACTTGATGACATGCGATACGCACTTATTCCAATAAAATGCCTTAAAAAGCTACTCCGGGTCCTACTGCGAAATAAGGCCTATGTTACATGCTTTAATACGCCAAAACTTCTTTTCCTGAATATGTGCTGCTGAATTTGAGATGCATCTAATATCCGTGCGTATTTTATGCCATCAAATAGAGTATATATAGTAGACAGCAAGTAGATCAAAAACGTATATGCTGGTTACATTACGAAGATGTTTTGCAACCATCGATAGCTGGATCAATGTTGATGTTATAAACTGTATATCAATATTGATTCAATCTGTTACGGATGATTGAATCAATGTGGGTATATTGTTTATATATCTGCTTTCAACGTCTGTAGATGTACAGTTTACATATTTTGCCTTGGTTCAACCATCCATGACTGAATCAATATAGTGTTATAAACTATATATTTACATTAGGTCATCCATAATTTATTGAATCAAGGTAGATGTTAAAAACTATTACTTTACATTTATTTGACCAATCATTATTGAATCAATACAAGTGTGTAGTTTGTAAATCTATAATCGGGTTAAATTATATACCAGCATTGACTCAACCAGTTATTGATGAATCAACGTTGATATATAAACCGCATACAGCTATATTCTGTTGATTATATTTCCTTTTGCCGAATCGAATTGTTGGTATTTTAGAAACTTTCCTAGGAACATCACGGTCTTTACTACAAATAGGGGATTGAAATGGTATTTTGGACGCACGATAGGACTGTGTACGCTTAACCCATAGAAGAAAATGCAAAAGCCTCGAAAACATGCTCAGACGTTTGTAACTGTCTGACAGGTATCAACTGGATTTCCGAGAGTGCCAATGTGGACTAGGAGCAATCACGAATGGTCTTCCAGATCGTACTTAGAGTATTCGTTACATTAGATGACAGAAATACTTTAGAATGTCCACAATTAAAAGTGGTCAACTACATGGATCACAAATTTGCATTCTGCGCAGTCACCTTATGTAGGACTCATAGAAACTGGAAACTGAACGCGTCTTTCCCGACGCGAAATGATTACAGAGACTGGCATTTGACAGGGGCAGTAGACAGCAACAGGCAGTGGGGAACTCTGAAGAGAGTCATTAAATATGAGTCATATTAGCATTTAGTAAAGAACTAGTGATAGAAGAAAATAGATAAGAGGATGGCCATCGACCATTTCGTGAATGCGAAACACGAAGGCTACGTTGTAAGGGCTAGAGCTTGTGTGCTAAAATAAGGAGGAAAGAAAGTCATTAGATTGGTTCGGATGTTGGAGGTATGATGTCACGTCGAAATCACAATTCAATGTTTGACGTATCAGAGTGGGCACGTACTGCGCGGTTCCAAGCAGTTGTGTACGGCTTTCTAGCAGCACTTTGCTTAGCACTTCAGAGAAAGCGGTAATTTACAGAGAATTATGGACTTTGCTTTAGTACCTATTTCAACATACTGCTGCGACTCGCATAAGAAGAGGCATAGCACTGCAAAAAGTCAATAACAGCAACTGAGATATGAGAAGTATTGAGTTATTACGCAAAGGACAAATCACCCGGTTTGGATGGTTTGCCCTATGAATTTTATGGTTACATGCAAGAGTTGTTTGGCGACCTCTTGGCCAACGTCTATCACAACTATCAGCAAAACAGGAGAATTCCCAGATCTGTGAGCCGAAGTGTGATGACGTTGCTCAGAAAGGACGCCGCAAAAAAAGAGGATGTTATAGACAGTTTCCAGCTCATAAACCTTCTAAATACAGAGTTTTAAATTTTGGTTGAAATTGGCAATTGTGGTTGGTTTGGTCGGAGAAGACAGATCCATTTGCGACAACCTCCACTTTATGCGTTACATGATAGAGGGAATGGGCAACAAATCTAGCACCGGTAGGACTCTGATCAGTTTGGATCAGTTCCAAGCATTCAATAGTGTTGTCAACGCTACTTGGCAGCATTCCTAAAAGCAGCTCGGTTTGGACCTGTTTTCAGCAGTTAGATTGTAGCAATGCACTGTGGCGCTTGCTCGGTGGTCAAAGAAAACAGCCACCCCTCGGAACCATTTCCTATTACGCGCTGGTTCCGTCAGGGTTGCTCCCACGCATCTCTTCTATCAGTTCTGGCGCTCGAGTCTTTGCTAAGGAAGCTAGAACTCCTTTTTGATCTGAAATGCGGGAGAGCGGTGTGGTTGTTATACTGACAACATCACTGTAATAGTTTCAGGCTCTAAGGAAGTTCAGGTAGTCGATTCCATTTTAAAGGAATACGAGGCGATGCAGAATCGAAGATGAATCTGAAGAAGTAAATAGGCTTGCGACTTGGCGCCTGGAGAGGCAAGTCTATAACCAACGAACAACATAGTAAGTCGATAGACAGACGAAGCGGTGAAATTGCTCGGGGTCTAGTTTGGCCCGGACCTCCAGGTGGACAAGAACTAGGATGAGATTACAAATAGCATGGCCAATGTTACCTAGAAATGGGCTTAGGGGAAATTATCCCTGAAAAGTCGAGTAGAGATGGCAAATGCTTATATCGCCTCCATAATAACTTACCGTCTGACTGTTGTACCTTGCCCCGGTCCTCGTTTGACTAAACTGGAGCGTTTACTTTTCCACATCCTGAGGAGAGGCCGCGTTCTACTGGTCTGGCACTTCATCTGTTGCCAACGCCTCTCTGGAAGGCGGGCTTGGAATGCCATGACTGCTGATGCGCTGGCACGTGCTGCAGATACGCTACTTACAGAATTTCCTGGACGGTGATCAGGGGTGTTATCCATTTGTAAGACAATCCTTTCAGCAGCTCATACCTTTGACGGAGCTGCAGTCTTTAGCCAAAAAAAGACCAAGATTTGGCGCCTGACACTGGGAATGTCATAAGGCGCTCATTAACCTCCACCAGTCAGACAATGCAGTCGATGGAAGTTTTACGTAAGCAATATATAGAAATCTAGTGGTGGGTAAGAGCAATGACGTTCTTGGGGAAACTGTAGATGTCGACGAGAATGAACGAACCGGTCTGTTTCGGAGGACATTCAGGTCCGATATTACCATTGATTACTTCAAGAAAATCCTGGCCTGTCAGAACGCTGCTGGTTCGAGATAAGCTCTACATTTACGGAAGCGCTGCCAGGCGTGACTGTCCGAGATTCGCAGAGAGCGACGGAACCGTTCTGCACGCAGCTGTGCAGTGCCCGAGCATTGCTGACTTGCAGAGTTCTGTCAAACAGTTGTTATCGCGTGTGGGACGAATCCGACTATTGGCGGAATCCATCACGAGGATCGCTCCATCCCCCACCTTTAACAGGCAAGGCAGGTGGTGTGTTCCCCTGTCTAGTGACTATGGTGAAAAGAGGTTGTATGATGAACGAGGTTGAAAGAATTGACAAAGGACACCTTCCTCTTCTGTCAAGTCCTCAATCAACTTTTGTTAAAGTCCTATTAGGAAAGTAACGGGAGAGTGGAGAGGGGAGTGGAGGGGGAGTGAATTTGTGAAAAGATCGGTGATTGCGACAAAAATGGTTAAGGTGAATGTCTCGACACTAAGCACGCGCATGTAGATTGGAGAGCAACAGTTCGGCAAGGGCTCGTGTCTTTGCTGGTCAGAGCGATCCCGGATCTGTGGGGTTCTTGAATGGCCGCAGTTAGTGATTCTTCCATATCAGGAGGACTGCATCATTCATGTTATCACATACTTTATATTCTATGTAGTGCTACCGTTCCTGTCGAATTTATCTCGAACCAGCAAATCCCCTTTCCCTCAGTTGAACTAAGCTTCATAAAACTCTCAAACCCTGAGAGCAAAACGCAAACCATAACGAATTAGATAATTAAACAGAAATTTCACATTAAGTCCGGAATATTCTAAGATTTGCTCTCACAACTTTTGTTCTGACTGTTTTCTTTTTGTCTAGTACAATCCTGTGGAGGCGCAATGGCCCAGTGGTTAGGGCAGTGGACTCGCGATCATAAGATCGCGGTTTCGATTGCCAGACCGGGCGTTGTGAGGCTCCGGCAGGGGATGGTGGCGAACCCTGCTGTACTCTCTCACCACAACTTTCTCTCACTCTTACTTCCTGTTTCTGTTGTGCCTGTAATTCAAAGGGTCAGCCTTGTCACACTGTGTCACGCTGAATATCCCCGAGAACTACGTTAAGGGTACACGTGTCTGTGGAGTGCTCAGCCACTTGCACGTTAATTTCACGAGCAGGCTGTTCCGTTGATCGGATCAACTGGAATCCTCGACGTCGTAAGCGACGGAGTGCCAACAACAACAACAAGTACAATCCTAAGTTCTATAGAAAACGACAATAAGGTTTGTGATATCAAGACCTTCTACGTCCTGTATATGAACAAAATCAATCTTATTTAGTTGGTGAAGAGGCAGTGTTCATGATATATATACATCCATCATAGACTGATGAGAATTATGCGGTTGAATATCTGTAGTTTGTCTGTGGAGAATAATGTAGACAACAGTGACTTCAAGAGTGGCATATATTTTCCAAATTGTAAAATATTATACCTCAGACACCAATAAAGAATTTCGAGTTGACACATATGTTAAAGAAAGCTTCAGCTGAAGTAGGATGACTAAATCAGTAATCATTGACTATAAAAACCAATCATGTATCCAAATATTTAAGAATAGAAATGGTTGTAAATATCTGGGGAACAATAAAAGCGAATAACAACACGGAAAAAAAAAATGAAAGTTAATCTAAAAATGATTATATCTAAAAGACTAGGATGATGATATTTAAAGTATGAAATTATTCCAGAACACAAGATGGAACCAATAAATTTTATAGTACGACTGGCATTAAACTACAGATTCGTTGCTGTAAAGTGGAAGTTACAAAACAGAGGGGGAAAAAAGGGAAAATAAAGATGAAGAAAAAAACAAAAAAACTAACAAAAGGTGGCCAATTCACATAACGACTGACTATATCTCGTTACGACAAAAACAAAGGCTATACCTAGTTCGAAGTCTCTTGCCTTAAAGGAGGAACTCAAAGAATCAGTATTGGGACTTAGACTCAGTATTATGTGAGAATTATACTCTCATAAATATATTTATATATATACTGAAGCACAACGCCATACCACCAATATATATATATATATATATATATATATATATATATATGTGTGTGTGTGTGTGTGTGTGTGTGTGTGTGTGTGTGTGT
>NC_068982.1:183896632-183897347 GCF_001194135.2 Octopus bimaculoides | reverse complement strand
TGTAGTAGTAGTAGAAGTAGTAGTAGTAGTAGTAGTAGTAGTAGTAATAATAATAATAATAATAATAATAATAATAATAATAATAATAATAATGATGATAATGATCCAAGGATGGAATTTATAAATAGTTTAATGCATCGCTACGCACGTTTCCACAAATCACATGTTTCTTAAGGTCATAGTCCGTATTATTATTTTTATTATTATTACTATATGTATGCTACATTAAATGGGAAAAGCTCGGTGTGACCCCCAAAATTGGTATTGCCAGTTGGCATCACTAGGCTGTAAACGGCATAACAAAAGAATATATATATGTGTGTGTGTGTGTGTGTGTGTGTGTGTGTGTGTGCGTGCGTGCGTGCGTGCGTGCGTGTGTTTAAGGCCAAAAGAACTGAAACCTCAATTCTATTCTTCCTTAAATTTAAAGCATAGGTTATAAATGAGCAAGATGATAATAATAATGGTTTCAAATTTGTCACAAGGGCCATAATTTTGGGGAGGGGACGAGTCGATTACATCGACCCTGGTTTTTTTCAACTGGTACTTATTTTTATCGACCCCGAAAGGAATTTGAATTCAGAATGTAAAGACGGACGAAATGCCGCTAAGCATTTTGTCCGGCGTGCTAACGATTCTGTCAGTTTGCCGCCTTAAAGCGGATAATAATAATAATTATTATTTCTAATAAGCCCTTTAAACAATAATGATTAAC
>NC_068982.1:183892965-183896032 GCF_001194135.2 Octopus bimaculoides | reverse complement strand
TATATCAAGAAAAGAAATTCACCCTAATCGGTATTTCAGTCTTAAGAAGCAACGGAAGTACCTCTATGACTGCAGTGGACAACCTGATTCGTCCTACACAACGTAGCATCAATTAAGCATAAACTCACAGATAGGCAAGTCATGGATCATTCGACAACAACGTGTAAGGGAGTTTTCTCTGTCTCACTACACGGATAACATGTACTGATAATCTAGCTGCTTTGTTCGTTCAACTTAACCCGAACAGGTAATGCATCAGTTTAACACTGGCAAATCAAGGTTTTAAATGTATTCAACTTCCGAGTCATCATTTCTTGTGCCCTTCACAATCCTTCTAGAGAAGGTTAGGGTGGTTTCACTACTGTTGATACACTCTAGTTAGTGAAGCACAATGAGTGCCTTATATTACTCCAGATTCCAAGCTTTATGGTTTACGCTTTATCCAGGGCTACTGGTCTGCTAAGGACAAGAACTGGAGTAATGCCTCATTTTAAAACAAATATAGCCTAAGAGCAATAAAAAAGGTACGTTGAGAATTCCACAAGGTAATTTTTGACTGCAGACAGACATTCTGATTAACAGTATGCATCCTTTCTAAAAAGTTGAAGGACAGGCGTTCTAACATAGACATATTCCCTTAGGAAAATGTATTACCGACAAAAACAAGGACTGTCTAGCTTTAATGAATAGAATTCGTTGGAGGGTGTAACGCGGGAGACATGCTGCTCCATCACCCGAACGTCTGGCACTGGCAATTGGTGTCTCGCACCATTCCATGTTCGCTGACAGAAGCTGTAATAATAAATGGTCATAGTAGCACCAAACAGTACGCCACCACCACTGCTACTACTATCTACACCAGATGCTGCTGCTGCTACTACTACTACTACTACTACTACTACTACTACTACTACTACTACTGCTGCTGCTGCTGCTGCTGCTGCTACTACTGCTGCTGCTGCTGCTGGCACTACTACTACTACTACTACTACTACTACTACTACAATACGAATAATTAAACTATATACCATACTACATTACATCGTATTACACCACGCCACTCTACACTTCTTCACGTTATACTATACTTCGTAACAGCATTATTTCATACTCCACCACACTACCCTATGCGTACAATACAGCCCCACAATGTCGTTTCCATTACATTCAAACAGTGTTCCCCATAGTTAACGAACATCCTCATCAAATCTTTCCATCTCTGTTGAATATTTTGAAACTCCAATGTGTCCAATTCCCAAAAGAGTCATCCTGCTAACTATCGATCAATCGCTCTCACATCCAACATCTCAAAATCGATGGAATCTATGGTTATAATAACCTTCTCTGATATCTTGAATCTCTCTCCCTCTTTTGTTAATTCCAGCACAGTTTTCGCAAATCCAAATCTCCTATTTCATTCTCAGTGATCTCTTCTCTTGGACAGACTCGGTGAAAGCAATGTTATTTCACAAGAAATTAGCAACGTATTTGACAATTTGTGGCACCAGAATCGTTAAATTTAGTGGCTTGCCTTTAGAATTCAACCATGTTCCAACTTCCTGTCAGATCCCGCCATCAAGAAAGAGTTATGTGCTCCAAGGAAGGGTTATGTGCTCCAAGGAAGGGTTGTTATCCACTCTCGTACATTATCGATATATTTGCCTTCATTTCTTATATTCCTGATATTTTCTGCAAGACTCAAATACACAACATAGATAAAACTGTATTTCATAAACTGTCTGTTAATTCTTCAAGGACTAATAAGACGATAATTCCAACCTGCTTTCCACTGTCTAAAGCAGGTACGGACAACCTTTTTCGAGAAGCGGGCAACATGAGATATGGATCATTATCAGGAGGGCAGCACTACTAAAAAAGATTCAAGGTAATATTTTATTAGGCGTGCCGTTCAGAATGCCATGCAGGCCGCGGTTTGCCAATAGCAGGTCTGAACTGTTGAAGTGTAACACTGTAAATTGGGTAACACATCGGAAGTGTGTACAATTGTAACACTATAACATTAAAACACAACGTTAAAACATAACATTAAAACACAGCAACGGTACTGCATTACAGTAACATTGCAATACACCACTACAATGCCAGAACATCGTTGTTGTTGTTGGCACTCCGTCGCTTACGACGTCGAGGGTTCCAGTTGATCCGATCAACGGAACAGCCTGCTCGTGAAATTAACGCGCAAGTGGTTGAGCACTCCAAAGACACGTGTACCCTTAACGTAGTTCTCTTGGAATATTTAGCGTGACACAGTGTGACAAGGCTGACCCTTTGAATTACAGGCACAACAGAAAAAGGAAGTAAGAGTGAGAGAAAGTTGTGGTGAAAGAGTACAGCAGGGTTCGCCACCATCCCCTGCCGGGGCCTCGTGGAGCTTTTAGGTGTTTTCGCTCAATAAACACTCACAACGCCCGGTCTGGGAATCGAAACCGCGAACCTATGACCGTGAGTCCGCTGCCCTAACCACTGGGCCATTGCGCCTCCACGCCAGAACATCACAACACTATATAACTACAACAACTTTACAGCTCTACAACATCACAATACTCCTCTATAACATTATGACGTCTTACCATTACAAAGCTGCAACGCCGCAGGATTCCAACGCTGCAGGATTCCAACGCCGCAGTATCCCGACGCTACAGCTCTACACGACTACAACATTCCACAGCAATACTACAACATTCCTACATTACCACACTCATCTCTACAACAGTTGTGATCTAATTATCTTGTTATTATCATGATACTATAATTATACGCACACTTACAGGCACACGTGCACGCGCGCGCACACTCACATATACACACGCGCACGCACACACACAGAGTCGCTCGCACATACACTCACAACAGTCGTGCACGTACTTCTATATACACAAATTACCACAAATATAAATACACAAATTCCTACACATAGTCATACACTCTCACATAAGCACACATACATACATACTCGTACAAACATACACAAACACGGATACGCATTCCCACTCACGCACATAGGTATACACACAATCACAGACACACACACACACACACACACACA
>NC_068982.1:183889227-183892465 GCF_001194135.2 Octopus bimaculoides | reverse complement strand
CTCAAAGTATTTTTTAATTATATCTAGGATATGTTTTATTGATATTTGTTTTATTGTTTTATTGCTTTATTGTTTTGTTCCTGGAATTAACACTTCCAGATTTATTAAGAAATGGTGTCTAGACAAACGATAGAAGAATATTTAAAAAAAAAAAGATAAATAAAATAATGGAGAGTGAAAGAAACGGTACGAAGTTAGATAAATTATCTTTAAATATTAATGTGAACGACTGCGGTTGTTATGGCGTCGAAGAACAAATAAATTAGTTTTGTTTTTAATGGAGGATTCTGAACACAACAACACAACAGCTCAATGAAGGAGCCTTTACGAGGTCACTGGACCTGCTAGAGAAATAGCAGACAAATTACTCCAAACGACAATCTTCGTTTTAAAAGGGGAAGGACACATTGTCTTCTAGTGCAGTCCTAGAATGGTCACGACTTGAACGTTTTTTGATTACATATAGGTCTGTTCATGGCATGGCTGACCTGGGGCTAAATAACATCACCACCACCATCATTACCAACAACAGCAGCAGCCCCCTCCTCCACCACCAACAACAATAACGTCACTTCTAAAATATATTTGGGGAAAGAAAGATGAAAGAAACATGATCGTTACGTTAGCAATCCTGGCCAAAAGCTGGAACTAAATTCAACGTATCACCAAAATGGCTACATTACCCCTCCCCTCACTACATACTTTAAAGGTGACTCTCTTGATGTCATAGTTCACTAAGGATGTCGGTTCAAAATTATCCCTTACTTTTTTCTAACCAGCGATGACTACAATCGGCTATGGAAGTGGTGAAAGGTTTATAACGTGAGTTAACTACTACTACTACTACTACTACTACTACTACTACTACTACTACTACTACTACTACTACTAGTAGTAGTAGTAGTAGTAGAAAAATTTGCCAACCTGAATGTAATGTGGTACATTGGTACATAGTTACGTACCTTTTTCTTCTAAGCTCAAATTCTTCCAAGATCAATTTTCTCTTTCGTTTTAATGTGCTGGTTTAAATATACATTTGCACCAGTCATATTTGCGGGTAGGATTAGAATGTGTGTATGTGTGTGTGTCTTCTATTTCTTAATTATTATAAATCTTCCACCGACAAGGGAACCGATTTCTAACAAAGATACAAGGCTCCACCTTTAGGATGTAGTTAACACTGACAAATTCACGTTTGGACTTGAGAAAAGTCTTGCATATTTTTACTGTTCCACTCACAGATTGCACTTGTAATGTACGAATTAGTCGGTCGATTTCCCTTTCTGGAAATCCCAGTTTATCCAGATTCTCCTTTAAGCATTTACTAGCAAAACATATTGCTCCAATTATCATTGGTATGAATATTAATATGAATTCATTGTCTGGATATGTATGTATGTATGTATGTATGTATGTATGTATGTATGTATGTATATATGGGCGATCTTGTCTACGTTTTACCGTCCTTTACTGTGCACGTGAATGTACTTAAGTCTTAATCGTTAGCTGTATTAACAACGGGTCGACCTCTTCGCTGTAGGGGTCAAGATACTATCAAACATAGCAACAAAGTTTGTGTGATACAAACTGAGAGTAGCTGGCACAGTGGTATGTTTACTTGTGCTAAATTCAACGACAGGGAGTGGCGGGTCACTTTGGTGTAATGGTTATTCCGGACGAACGATAGACGTGGTTTAATTCCTATGGGCGATCTTGTCCACTTTTTCGCTTTATGCTGTGCACTCGAATCTTAATCGTTTATATACAATTATAAATATATTCACACACACACACACGTACATAAATACATGCATATATATATATGTGTATATATATACATATATATACACACATATGTATGTACACACGAACAAATATACAAAAATTTGCTCCAGCCAAATTTATCATCTCTGCTTCGAAGAAACGTGAGAGCCTCTACGCGGTCGCTCGACCTTCTAGAATCATCAACTCAGACGTCAGCGTAGCTGCATGGTAAGAAATTTACTTTCCAACTACATGGTTACGGGTTCATTGGCACATCGGGTAAGTGTCTTCTACTACAGCTTCGGGTCGACTAAAGCCTTGTGAATAGATTTGGTAGACGGAAACTGAAAAGAAACCCGTTGGACACACACACGGACACGCACGCACACACACACACACACACACACACACACACACACACATACGCGGGCGCACGCGCGTGTTTGTGTGTGTGTGTATTGCGTTTGCTCTCCATCACTGCTTGACAACAGGTGTTAGTTTGTTTACGCTCCCGTAAATTAGCGGTTCGGCAAAACGGACCGATAGGATAAGTATAAGGCTTTAAAAAAATGTACAGGGGTCGATTCACTTGATTAAAACATTTTCAAGGTGGTGCCCCAGCATGACCGTAGGTTAATGACTGAAACCAGTAAAAAAATGAAGAAACATAAAGAAACATGGATCTAGTCGGTTTAACGATACACTTTAATGAATAATGTGAAAATCATTTTCGCTATAAATCAATCGATAAGGAGTTATTAACAATTAAAGTTTGAAAATTTTGGTAATTTTAGCCAATCGTAAGCCACAGACATATTCATGCCTGTTTCCATAGTAACAAGCGGAACACGAGAGCTCTTTTGTCTGTGTGAAAGTACGTGTTGACAAATATATTAAAACCATTTGTTTTACCTGTCTATTGACAACTGAGCATGTGAATTTATGAACTGGTTAAGAAAATGTTTTTTTTATTATTAAATATTTAATTTGTAACGTGTTGTTCAAAGCATTTGCATCAGATGCATATTGAATGATAAAAACTACTTTACACATTTCTTTTTGTCATTGAGGTATTTGTGAGGAGTGCTAAAAATAATAGCTAAATAGCGTTTTTTGGATAAATCTTTTAAATTAACATAAACATTTATTTACATGAAAGAAAATTACCGGAGAACTTTCCTCTAATTCTTCCAAATCTTAAAACTGTATCGAAACCATTTGTGTGTGTGTGTGTGTGTGTGAGGGGGGGGGAAATTGAAATATGTTTATCGCATGTAACGTGTTGTTCATTGCATTTGCATTAAATGCATATTGAATACTTAAAATTACTTATTTACTCGTTTCTTTAGCGAGATGTGCTAAAAGTAATAGCTAAATAACGTGTTTTTTGGATAAATCTTTTAAGTTCGTGCTATCGCATTAAATGCATATTGAATGCTTCAAACTACATATCATGTTGTTTACAACTATTAAC
>NC_068982.1:183885660-183887178 GCF_001194135.2 Octopus bimaculoides | reverse complement strand
ATATATATATATATATTCATACATACATACATACATATATACATACATACATATATACATACATACATACATGCATATATGCATACATACATACATACATACATACATACATATGATGGCAAGAAGATAAAATTTAATTTCAAAGCGTATTAAACAGATATATGTATATTTATGTCTATGAAAAATTAATATGTTAAGGATGATGTATTGCAATTAACACCGAGAGATTCATGCGATAAAACGTATTTTCCAAGATCACGTGTAGTGCCTCAAGTGCTTTAGATTGAAAAATGAATGTATCGTATAGGATGGAAGAATTATGTAAGTAGTTTAATATGTAAGTAATAATAAATAGTTCATATGTAAGCATTGAAATATTTGATAAACAGAAGAAAAAGAAAAAGGGAAAAAAAACAAGAAAAAGCAGATTTAAGTGGTTATTCTGTTTTGCAAGTCACATGACTAAAAATAGCCAATCATTTTCATATGAATTTCTCATCATGCTCGAATGTAGGAGCTCTCACTAGCCTACCCGTCATCATATAAGCAGCGTTGTTTAAATTTTTTTAGTTCTGTTGCCTTGATGACGAATAAGTCTTGGTCGCTCAGCGAGCAGCTTTCACATATTCATGCTCAGGAATTTTCTTTTTAGCCGTAACATTTGCTCTATAAAAATATATGCAATAAAAACTATCAAATCAAAATAGACATCTGTGTATCGTACTTAATGCAAATACATCACGAAATGGCAAATTAACTACGGTATTCGTCCGGAGATAAAGATCTCTTATATCTTATGTGCTTAAAATACAAATATATCAGTAGCAGACGACATTCGTCCACTGTTACGGCTTGGCGCCATAACTGGACTTAGAGTATTCTTTATTCTGAACCTTTTCTCATCTTTTAGCTTTTACTTGTTTCAGTCATTAGTCTGCAGCCATGCTGGGGTACCACTTTGAAAAAATGTTAGTCGAAAGAATCGACCACGGTACTAATTCTTTGTTTTTAAACCTAGTACTTATTCTATTCGTCACTTTTGCGTAAACAAACCAGTTTTCAAGCAGCGGTGGGAGACAAACAACTTTTCAAGCAGTGGTGGGGGAACAAACCAGTTTTCAAGCAGCGGTAGGAGACAAACCAGTTTTCAAGTAGTGGTGGGAGACAAACCAGTTTTCAAGCAGTGGTGGGAGACAAACAACTTTTCAAGCAGTGGTGGGGGAACAAACCAGTTTTCAAGTAGCGGTAGGAGACAAACCAGTTTTCAAGCAGTGGTGGGAGACAAACAACTTTTCAAGCAGTGGTGGGGGAACAAACCAGTTTTCAAGCAGCGGTGGGAGACAAACCAGTTTTCAAGCAGTGGTGGGGGACCAACAGAGACATAAATACACACACACATCTATCTATCTATCTATCTATCTATCTATCTATCTATCTATCTATCTATCTATCTATCTGACTGTCTGTCTGTCTGTCTGTCTGTCTCTCTCTCTCTCTCTCTCTCTCTCTCTCTATCTA
>NC_068982.1:183883483-183885232 GCF_001194135.2 Octopus bimaculoides | reverse complement strand
TGTGTGTGTGTGTGTGTGTGTGTGTGTGTGTGTGTGTGTTTGTCCCCCTCTTGACATGCGATGCTGGTGTGTTAACGTCCCCGTAACTTAGTGGTTCGGCAAAAAGAGACCGATAGAATAAGTACTAGGCTGACAAAGTATAAGTCCTGGGGTCGATTTGCTCGACTAAAAGGTGGTGCTTCAGCATGGCCGCAGTCAAATGACTGAAAGAAGTAAAATAAAATAAAATAAAACAAAGAATACACTAACACAATCTTTGGCTGAACACACTTCTTTTATACTACCGTAAACTTGGTTTTTGAAGATTCTCCACTTTCTTCTTTTGCACATTCACTCCTTATTTGGAAAGCTTGATGACTCGCTTTCATTTCTTCTGCAGGAAATTTCATTTCAGATGTCATCTGATAACTTATTCATAGATGATATCAGATTTGATTAAAATTAGGAAACTTTCTGATATCAACAACAGGTTTACTATTCAGTAATCGTGCAGGAGGTTTATTTTAAGATGTAATTAATGAAACCTTTTACTTATTTATTTCTCTATAATTACAAGGAAAATAAACGAACAGTTTAAAGAAAAACTGATTTAAATAATTAAGTTTAAGCTGATATTAATCATAAATAATATTCTAAACGAGAGTATACACTGCTTAATAGTTGGCATCAGATCATTAGATTTTCTTTAACTCTATGACTTCAAATATAATACGATGCTTCATTTATACATACATACATACATACGTGCATATATACATGCATGTATATATACATACACATATGCATATATACATACATACGTGCATACATACACACATGTATATATATATATATATATACATACATGCATACATACACATATGCATATATATATATATATATATATATATATATATATATATCTTTTATTTTTACTCTTTTACTTGTTTCAGTCATTAAGTCCTGGGGTTGATTAGTTCGACAGCATGGCCGCAGTCAAATGACTGAAACAAGTAAAAGAATATTCTCTTCTACTCTAGGCACAAGGCCCGAAATTTTGGGGGAGGGCCCAGTCGATTAGATCGACCCCAGTACGCAACTGGTACTTAATTTATCGACCCCGAAAGGATGAAAGGCAAAGTGGACCTCGATGGAATTTGAACTCAGAATGTAAAGACAGACGAAATACCGCTAAGCATTTCGCCCGGTGTGCTAACGTTTCTGCCAGCTCGCCGCCTTAGAATAAAAGAATATTAGAGAAACGATGCTATGGTCGGATCAGTCTTTCGGAGACGAAGTGGAAACAGCTTGTAATCTTTTGCTAAAAGCTCCCTTACCGAAATTCTACCATGGTTTTTGGTTGACGTGCAAGCAGTAGAAAGTTGAATAATTTAATTAGACTATTTTTATATGTCGAAACAAGTGTATGCCTATATTATATCTAATTGAAACTAAAAGCTGTATATCCCAACTCGACATTTCTATTCATTGAAACAGTTGCATGCTTTTACTTTGTCTAATTGAAACTACTCAAACGCACTCAAATTGTAATATTCTTCATTTGTAACACATTAAATTTAGATGTTACACCTCTAGTATTACAGGAACATAAACGATTTCATACACAAAATCTTAATGGATTTACGACTATTTATTTTATTTAGAGACGCTTTGTAAATGTATGTATGTATGTACGTATGTACGTATGTATGTATGTATGTATGTATGTATGTATGTATGTATGTATGTCATTGTTCAGTTTTATTTCAA
>NC_068982.1:183883277-183883473 GCF_001194135.2 Octopus bimaculoides | reverse complement strand
TATGTATGTATGTATGTATGTATGTCATTGTTCAGTTTTATTTCAAGATTTCTTGCCAATAGAAAAAGAACCGGTTTCTAACCTAGATCCAAGGAGTCCTCACTGGAATTCCAACAACAGGGTATTTTTGTAGGTGCGTACTTATGCATGCATCTCTCTCTCTCTCTCTCTCTCTCTCTCTCTCTCTCTCATATAT
>NC_068982.1:183877781-183882926 GCF_001194135.2 Octopus bimaculoides | reverse complement strand
CACACACACACACACACACACACACACACACGCACGTGTTCCAATCAGTAAAAGTTTTGTGTGGGGAAGAAGTTCGACACACAAACAACTGATTCTGGGTTCGATCACAAGGTGCAGTGTCATGGACACAAGTGTCTTCTATCTTTGTTTCGATTAAAACTTTGTGTCATACATACATACATACATACATACATGCATGCATGTATGTATAAAACAAAATGTACAAATCTGCACATATACATACATACATCCATATATATACAAAATACCATGTTGTTGATGCTGAATTTCAATGAAGGGGCTTTGGATCCAGGTTAGAAACCGGCTCTTTCTCTATTGGATAGAAATCTTGAAATAAAACTGAATAAGGACATACATCCCCCCCACATACACATGCACACACAGACACACACACACATATGTATGTATATAGATACGTGTATATGTGGAGGAAGGAAAGTGTGAGGCCGTCCAGAAAGATTTAAATGCCGTAATAAAACGATAGAGGTATTACAGAAACGTACAGTTGATCGAACAGACCATACATACATATGTCATATAATTCATAACTATTTCCATCTTAACACTGAAACCAGCCTCGGATACTTCGGACAGACTGACCACTTTGATGGTCAACGATGTTGATGACTTGTGATTATACTTCGCAAGATGGCCGAATATCGTGATATCACCTACAGCGTCCAGTCGAAACGGCAACGCGTCCATCGAGCACTTTATACAACAGATCATAAAATCGACTTTCCATTCTTCCCTGTTCTCGGTTATATTACTATTTCACATGATTTTCCAACCGTTCAATTATTTACAATCTTCATCTTGATATTTTTTTTTGTCTTTTTCTTTTCTGTTTCTGGATACAAACCCGCCCAGTTCTGTTGTACTTATTTTTCTAATTTTCTCCATCGTCTCAGATTTCTTATATTCTACAGCTTAGTTACTTTTTATACAGCAATCTGAGTTATGTCTATCTGTCTCACAAATAAACTATCCCCTCTGCCTAACTACTTGCACATGTACGTGTATGTATGTAAGTATGTATGTATGTATGTATGTATGTATGTATGTATGTATGTATGTATGTATGTATGTATGTATGTATGTATGTATATATGTATGTGTGTGTGTGTATGTATGTATGTATGTATATGTATGTATGTATGTATGTACGTACGTACGTACGTACGTACGTACGTACGTATGTATGTATGTATGTATGTATGTATCTATCTATCTGTGTGCCTACCTACCTACCTACCTACCTACCTATCTACCTACCTTACCTACCTACCTACCTACCCACCTATCTATCTATCTATCTATCTATCTATCTATCTATCTATCTCTTCCTCTTGCCCATATTTTTTCCTCTTTGTCTGCATTTTCTTTTTCACTCAATATATTCGATATAATATATACTTCTCTCCATAATTTTCTTCTCGTATCACGTTGTATACTTACTAAACTAACGTGTTGCTGTTATTTTTCTCTTTCATATTCAACTTTAATTGTAAGAATTCGATACCATTAATTGTGAGAAGAATTGATCCTATATCTTTAATCTTTTCTCTTTTATTTGTTTCATCCATGAGGCTGAGGCCATGCTGGGGCACTGCCTAGCTGAATGTTAGCCGAATGAATCAACGCCAGTACTTAATTTTGAAGCTAAGTACGTATTCTATTGGACACTTTTGCCGAACCGATAGATTATGGGGAAGTAAATATATAACAAGTGGTCTTAGATGCCAAGAACCTTCCTACTGGGTTACAGCAAGTAACCTTAGATGCCAAGAACCCTCCTAAGTATCCTAGCTGTCTCTAATAACATAGTTTTCTGCAGCTGTACAAAACTTGGTTTTATGCCTATTTTCTCTATCCATCTGTTCAGATCTTTAGGGATAGTTCCCAAGGCTCCTATAACTACTGGGATACACTTTACCCGCACTTTCTATAATCTTGGTAACTCAGTAGCTAGGCCCTGGTACTTTGCTATTTTTTATATACCTCCCATATTAAGTTTTTCACCATTTGGGACGGTAAGGTCAATTGTCTGACACTTTTTATACTCTTTGTCTATAACTACTAAACCAGGCCTTCTCGCTTCTATTTCTCTGTCAGTCTGAATGTTAAAGTCCCAAAACATCTTATATTTCTTACCTTTTAGTACTTTACTAAGTTCATGTTCATACCATTTATTAATATGTTCAAATCCTAGCTTTCTACATAACTCTCAGTGGATTACTCTCCCTAAGTTGTCATGTCTTTTCTTGTATTCTTTCTGTGCCAGCATGATACATTCACTTGCTATATGAGTAACGCTTTTCTCTTTGGATTTGCATAATCTACATAGGGAATCTACTTGGTTTTTTGACCATCTTGGCTTTTATCCAATTAGTTCTTAATGCTTGATCTTGTGCAGCTACTATCAAACTTTCTGTCTCCCTCTTCAGCTCTCCTTTCTGCAACCATAACCATGTCTCACTACTACTATTTGCTGAAACTATCTTTAGGAATCTACCATGCAACGCATCCTCCTGCCAGTCAGATAATTTCTGTTCGTTCTTCTGGTTTTTAAGTTCGTTTGGTGCTTCGGTTTTCCTATGACTTGCTGTGATTCTAGCAGCTTTTAATAAACTTTCTTCACTATTACTTACATAGGAATCTATATCTACTCAAGCTAATTCCATGCAGTGTTCTATTGATATTAACTCTCTTCTGCCTTCCTTTCTAGGTAGGTATAATCTTGCTACTCCTGTCATTGGGTGGAGTCCTCCATTCATATTGAATTCCTTCCTAGTTCTTCTCTCTAGTTTTGCTAGTTCAGTTTTTATCCAATCTACAAAAGCTGCTAAGTATCTAAGTAATGATACTTACAGCCTTCACTAGATTCGGACCATTTAGCTTTGACTTCATTAGTTTCTTCAACCTTCCGATGTACTCCTTCTCAATTTTCGTTTTCATTTCTTTAGTTTGTACTCTCTCAGATTCTAATATTCCTAGCTACTTATAACTCTCTCCTCTCTTCAATGATTTTAATGTCTGGCCATCTGGTAATTGGATGCCTTCGGTGTTAACTACTTGCCCCCTTCTCATGACTAATATTGCACACTTATCTATATCAAATTCCATGCCTGTATCTTTGCTGAAGAGTCTTACAGTCTATATTAAGAAAGCTATCTCTTTTTCATTCATATTAAGAAGCTTTAGATTATCCATGTGAAGCAAATGGTTACCTTTTCCCTTACTATTTCTGAACTGATACCCTGACTTTGCATTCCTTAATACTAAACTGAGGGGGATCAAACATAAGACAAATATTAAAGGGGACAACGAGTCTCCCTGGAAAATTCCTCTTTTGATATCAACTTTCCCTAAGAGTGTGTCACCTGAGTAGAAATCTACTTCCATTTCTTCATGCTAAAGCTTATAAATTCTCTTATGTCGTCTACTATACTGAATATACTCAAACATTCACTTATCCATGAGTGTGGGATCATGTCATAGAGTTTCCTTTAACCTAACCATGCCATTGTTAGACTTTACTTTCTAGTTTTTACTTAATTTAGAACTGCTTTGTCTGTATATTATAGATCATGCGTTCCTCTAGCCTTCTTCCTGCAACCTTTCTGTTCTTCTGGCAGTGAATTCTGGTTATTAAGATACTCGTAAATGCTTTCTGAAAGCATTCCTCTTAACAGCTTCCACATTAATGGTAAGCAAGTGATTGGTCTATAGCAGCTAGCTGTATTACCCTTGCTCTTATCCTTCATAATGAGTATTATCCTCCCTATAGTCATCCAGTCTAGTATTATTCCCCCATTAAACAATCCCGAAGTTGTTCCTTCAGCCTCCTACGTAAACTACTGAATTTCTTTAGCCAGTACACTTGGTCCTGGGAACTTCCAATTCGGCATATTTCCTAACACGTTACTCATTAATGCACTAGTTAATCTTAGATCTGACTGCTTCTCGCTCACTACTTCTTCCCTCACTTTTAACCATACTGCTTCTCCATTATTATTGACTGGTTGATCCCAAATATTACTCCAGAACTTTCAAGCTTTCTCTGCATTAGGTTTCTCATCTTCTGTACTTCGTTCTCCACTATTTTTTTTGGTTATAAAATATCATCTGGTCTGTCTCAAATAATCTATTCTGTTGATATTGATCTATTCAGGTCTGATATCTGTAGAGCTTGCCTGCTACTGTTATGACACACTGTTTCAACTCTTCTATTACTGTCCCAAATCCTTTCTCTTCAACTAAGTGTCTTTCCACGAAGCAAGATTTGCAACTTGTCTTTCCTAACTTGTTTCTTTTCCAGGATTCTATTCTACTCAGATCTTGTCTTAAAGTCTTAATTTTATTTTGTAGTCTCCTTTTCCACATTTGCTCTTTTTAAATCTTTCCCTGTGAGACGATAGCACGCCGGAC
The DNA here is from genome assembly GCF_001194135.2 of Octopus bimaculoides. NCBI lineage: Eukaryota > Metazoa > Mollusca > Cephalopoda > Octopoda > Octopodidae > Octopus > Octopus bimaculoides. The sequence goes on along the minus strand of NC_068982.1, from coordinate 183,878,474 downwards.
TAAATGCTTAGCGGTATTTCGCCTGTCGCAACATTCTAAGTTCAAACTCCGCCGAAGTCGACTTTGCCTTTCATCCTTTCGAAGTCGAGAAATTAAGTACCAGTAAAACACTGGTGTCGATGTAATCGATTATCCCTGTTCCCCAAATTTCAGGCCTTATTATTATTATTATTATTATTCAGTAGTTTTATTTTTATAACGTGCTTTCACTTCACTACCGAGCGCAGCTCTGTGCGCCTTGGGTATGTGCTGTGGTGCTCTTATGTTTACTGTATTGAAAGTGTTTTGCGTAGAATGTGTGCAGTACCCAGTAGTGCTTATTATTATTATTATTATTATTATTATTATTATTATTATTATCATTATTATTATTATTGTTGTTGTTGTTGTTGTCATCAATTTAACTTTTCCTGTCACTTATCTATGTCACGTCTTAGCTCCATTCTGAAGCTTCGACTGTTTCAAGTATTGCTGCCATCTAAAGAATTCTTAAGAAGTTTGTCATTTGCATCTTTTTTGATGTCAGAATATTGCTCTCTTTGAGATGGTTCCAATTGCACCGATCACGGGTTCTGTGGATTCTTCTCACTGTTAACCATTGGTCTTGGTACTTTCGGACTTTCTTGTCCTCTGTCTTCTTCTTCTTCTTCTTCTTCTTCTTCTTCTTCTTCCCTTCCTCCTCCTCCCCTCCCC
>NC_068982.1:183876015-183877567 GCF_001194135.2 Octopus bimaculoides | reverse complement strand
ACACACACACACACACACACACACACACACACACACACACACACACACACACACACACACACACACACACAAGCCCGATAGTATATATTTTACATATCAGTGTAACTGAGCATATAAATTATATAGCTGTTAAATATAATGTTATATAATAACTAGAAACTCTATAGAAGATAGATGCTGTATATAGAATAAGATGTTATAGATCAGAATAAATACATTTATATGAGAAGGATAATATATATATATATATAAACTGGACATTGTACATGATTTATAGTTTTAAAACGACAAATGAAATTCGATAAAAGTATACGAAGTTCCAATTCTATTCAGATATTCTGTAATAAGAAGAATTGATCTCGAAATTTCATTCTGTCATTCCACCAACCACCAGGTTAATTTGGAATAAAGATTTATTTCATGTGAAGGGGTTTAGAGTTTCACCTTGCTCAGATTTCGGAAACTACAAGTGTCGTTTTGGTATAAATTTATTGCACAGGCATTCTGATTACTGGAGACATTTGAGATTGTTTCGTTTCTGAAGAAATACGGCAGTGGCGCTAGTGCTTCGTATCTAGAGGACATTTAACGTTGCTGTCTTCTATCTAAGGTAAAAACTAGCACTAGTGTCTTCTTACTCGTAGGTAAATAATATGGCTGTCTCCGCTTCTAAGAGTCAATTGACATGGTTGTTCCATTTCTAGCAGAAATGTTGATGCAATCTCATTCCTGAGGAATAACTGTCTAGATCGGAGTTCTGTTTCTGGGGGACCTGTTTTAAGGTGACACATATCACAGTGAGATGGGTCGAATTAAATATATTTTAAGGTGATACATGTGACTGTGTAGTGAGTGGGGTGAAGTAAAATATTTTAAGGCGACATATTACAGTGGGTAAAGGTGGCGAGCTGGTAGAATCGTTACTACGCCGGACTAAATATATAGCTGCATTTTTTTCGGCTTTACGCTTTATGCACATACATTTTAACAACAAAATCTTATATGAACACCCCTTCCCCCAAAGGGCCATATGGACCCCAGTTGAAAACCACTGCTTTAAACCCTTACGGCATTTACCTTTCTTAGGGTGAGTGTTAATATATGGAGACCTGTGATCAGGTGACAACTCACAGACGTTGTTAGGCGACAGTTCATGCACGATAATATTCTTTTCTGTTCTAGGCACAAGGCCCGAAATTTTGGGGGAGGGGGCCAGTCGATTAGATTGACTCTAGTACGCAACTGGTACTTGATTTATCGAACCCAAAAGGATGAAAGGCAAAGTCGACCTCGGCGGAATTTGAACTCAGAACCTAAAGACAGACGAAATACCACTAAGTATTTCGCACGGCGTGCTAACATTTCTTATTTCTTTATTGCCCACTTGGGGTTAAACACAGAAGGGACAAACAAGGACAGACAAAGGGATTAAGTCGATTACATCGACCCCAGTGCGAAACTGTTACTTAATTTATCAACCCCGAAAGGATAAAAGGCAAAGTCGACCTCGGCGGAATTTGAACTCAGAACCTAAAGACAGACGAAATACCAC
>NC_068982.1:183874847-183875268 GCF_001194135.2 Octopus bimaculoides | reverse complement strand
GTCGGCAGTAGGTGTGCTTCTGCTGTTAAGATGTTAGGAGACAGCAAAGCCGAGTTTATTTAAGAATATACATTGTGCTGCAGCAGTTTCTATTGCGTTGACAAAGTTTAGTGACAGATTGCTTATCTGTGAGCTAAATGTTATTTTTCCACACACACACACACACACACACACACACACACACACACACAGAAGAACCTAGACATACGCATAGACATACAGACAAAAAAAAAACATAGACATATATCGAGAGGTTGAGATCTACAGACAAATACGTACATATACTCCATCAGATGCAGAGACGCATATACAGACGCACGCATACAGAAACACACTATAGGGGAATAGACACACGCTCAGACTCGGATAAACGCATTTAGACACTCAAAGTGTATGCATACACACACACACACACACACAC
>NC_068982.1:183874381-183874837 GCF_001194135.2 Octopus bimaculoides | reverse complement strand
AACTGTCACACGGCACAGTTGGTATTGTAAGGTGACAGTTTGATGTATGTAAATATGCAACTGTTGCTACCAGGCGTCAGTTCATTGATGGCATAATTGTTAGGTGGAAGTTAATGCAGGATAGCGTTGTTAGACGAAAGTTGATACATTAGATGGTATATTGTTGTTAAGTGATAATTGATAGATGGTGCTGTTGTTCCTATAAATTGGCAATTCATGGATGGTACTGTTGTTAGGTGGAAGTCTGGTACACGGTGCTGTTGTTATATGGCGGTTGTTACATGGTACCATTGTTAGCTGACAGTTGATAGATGGTACTCTTGTTATGTGACAGTTAATAGAGGATACTGCTTTTAGTCGGCAGTAGGTGTGCTTCTGCTGTTAAGATGTTAGGGGACAGCAAGGCTGAGTTTATTTAAGAATATACATTGTGCTGCAGCAGTTTCTATTGCGTTG
>NC_068982.1:183871290-183872679 GCF_001194135.2 Octopus bimaculoides | reverse complement strand
CTACTACTACCACCACCACCACCACCACCACCACCACCACTACTACTACTACTACTACCTTCAAACACCAATGCACCACCAATACCATCACTATCACAATAACATCCACCGTGTGAACAACCTTCTCCTCCTCCAACCTCATATTTCAGTCTCCTCTCACTACTACCACAAACCATCATCGTCATGGATGTTACAACTACTTCTTTCTTTCTTTCTTTCTTTCTTTCTTTCTTTCTTTCTTCCTTTCCAGAACTGTTCCCCCACCACCCCGTTGAAACTCTTTCTCTGCCAATGTTATTTTTCCCTACAGGTGCCGGCCCGCAGATGTTCAACTGAACAAGTTAGAAGATGGAATATTAACGAAGACGTGGGCTGAGATGCCACCTCACCATTTCTCCTCCAATTTGTTTGATTAATCTATAAAAGTAAGGAATATGATACTGTTCTGCTTTATTTCCATAAAGAAACGAAAATAATAGAAGCAGAAATGAATTACTCCAATATGTGGACTCTTCCTTGAGTTCTTTGATAAGTATTAAATGCCAATTTACCCTGAAAAGACTGAATACATTCTCTTAACCCAAAGAGACTATTAAATTAATATTACAACATTTTTTTTTATCGGATATAATGGTGGTGGCATGGTGACGGGCGTATTCTATCCACAATTTTCCAAAGAATATCTTAGCACTTTGTTAGATGAATCGCTGAACTTTAAAGACAACATAAATTGATTAATAACGAAGGCAAATTCTAGATTGAAAATTTCCATACAGACATCAATATCGGTATAGTTATTGGTATGGATATGAACATAGAAAAAAAAATATTGTACACATCATTATTCTAATATTACTTTGACTACAGGAATAGTCTTTGACTAATGGTTCTTTCACTAATAGACCATAACATGGTTCTTTGATTACTGTAGCATATCGAACCATTCTTTGACTAGTGCATTATAAAATAGGATTCTTTGGCTACAGTAATATATAGCATGATTCTTTGACTACTCTTCCATAAAACCGTTCTTTAACTACTACAGTGTATAGCATGATACTTTGGTTACTGTAGTGTATAGCAAAATTTTTTGACTACGATAACATACAGCATAATTCTATGACTAATGCACCATAACACGATTTCGTGACTAATGTACTATAGCACGATTTGTGACTAATGTAAAATATAACAAGGTTCTTTGATTAATGTAGTACAGCACGATTCCATTCCATGACTAATGTAATATATAACATGGTTCTTTGATTAATGCACTATAACACGATTCTATGACTAATGTAATATATAGTATGATTCTTTGATTAATGTACTATAGCACGATTCCATGACTAATGTAATCTATAACAACGTTATTTGAATAATGTACCA
>NC_068982.1:183867209-183871280 GCF_001194135.2 Octopus bimaculoides | reverse complement strand
TTAATGTACTATAGCACCATTCCATGACTAATGTAATATATAACAACGTTATTTGATTAATACACTATAACACGATTCCATGACTAATGTAATATATGGCATGATTCTTTGATTAATGTACTATAGCACGATTCCGTGACTAATGTAATATATAACAAGGTTCTTTGATTAATGCACCATTACACGATTCCATGACTAATGTATAGCATGATTCTTTGATAGTATGATTCCTTGATTAATGTCCTATAGCACGATTTCGTGACTAATGTAATATATAGCATAGTTCTTTGATTAATGCGCCATAACACGATTCCATGACTAATGTAATATATGGCATGATTCTTTGATTAATGTACTATAGCAACGAAGAAAGGTTACACGTACTGGTATTTGCTAACCACACTTTACGAGCAAACAATAACACGTAGAAGGTGATTAGTAACCATGTACTATAGAAACAAGCTAGAACGGTTATAGCTTATAGATATTTACGAACGGTATACTTTCGAAACATAGAAGAACGGTTATATGTAGTGTGTATTTACTAATCATATACAATACACGACTACAAATATGGTGCAAGATTAAGAATGTCTGATGTGCATGTAGACATACTTTCTTAGAACTCATGTAAATAGACCCAAATTATGTTGGAATTACATTATGACTTAAATCAAACTATCTGCAATCAATCTGTCACATACAATGGAAGCAGTCTGTCAGGACACCCAACGAAAATTAACAAAAAAGTGAAAAGTCACTTTGAAATATATTAGATATGTATTTAAGTCATTGGTTCATCTATTTTTCATATAAGGGATGAAAGCATACTAAAATAATTTTGTGTTTTTATAAAAAAAAAAAAACGACCTAATTTGAACGCCTCCAGTTCAGAGTGGTACATGCAGTGACCAGATAATCGCAGCCGTCTTTGCCTGATCTTCTCGTTAACTTTCGGCAGGTCTCTATAAAGGCATTCATTTGTCATACGTTGCTACCATTTCACATTTAGGGCCATTCGTAGCATCCTTGTGTAGCATCCATTTAGCCTATTTAGTCATGTGGAGCCCATTCACAATTGAACGAAAACACCTAAAGTTCCACGAGGCTCCGGCAGGGGATGGTGGTGAACCCTGTTGTACTCTTTCACCACAACTTTCTCTCACGCTTTCTTCCTGTTTCTGTTGTACCTGTATTTCAAAGGGCCAGGAAAACGTTCTCACACATCGACAACTTGATTGCAGACACTGGCCTGGAATGTATCCAGGACCTCGAAGCAGTGATGAGGAACCGAGAAGTGTAGCGGATGGACTTTGTTGCTGCGGCCCGGGTTGGGACCCGGCCATAATTATCATAATAAAAATCACTTCCCACCTATTTTTTTCTAAAGACATCATTATATGTATTAAACTCATGACGTTTTATTATTCATATATCTGATGTTTAATATTTTCTTCTGAGAGATTACTCATGGACAGTTTGTTTCTGTATGTCGCTTATCTTCAGTATGGAGTAAGAGAATAGAAAATGGTTCATTAATTAATTATATTACCCAAATAATTGCACTCATTTTAAACGAGAAGGGTTGATAGAGAGAAAGACGGAAGTAACACACACACACACACACACACGAAGTATGTCTGACACGAAAAAAACAATGACAATTTCCATTTGAATTCTACTTGATTTTGTTACTTTGATATATATATATATATATATATATATACACGCACACATACACTCACGCCTATATTAGTATATATATATTACATATATATGTAAATATGTATACATACATACACACGCACATATAAATATATACGCACATACATACTCACATACAGAGTAAAGAAAGAGAACCAAAGACCATAAAAATCAGCTCTAAGCACTGAATAAAGTAATCATCATCAAACTACAATACAAAGTGGAAAGCAAACCCCCACCCCCCTTAAAAAACAACTACAGCAAGAAACAAAACAAAATGATGAAAAATTAGCTTAGCATCAGCGATACCCAGTACGAAGTTAGTTGAAAGAGTTTATCGATTATTAAAGAAACAAAGAATAGATGAACGACTTTGAAAAGACGGATAAAGAAAAATCAACAAATATTTTAGTCTTCTGTAAAAAAAAATACACAAAGAATGAGTCTTAACTAGTGACCCACTTTTTACTTGGAAGACAATAAGATCTTTCACGTGACACCAGAGCAATGGAGGAAATCCTGACAGAGCAATAGTCGTCATCTTTTAGTGACCCCAATATTTCATTACAGAATTATTTTCTTCACTCCGCTCTACCTCCTCTTACACTCCGGGCCACGGAACCATCGTCTTCAGTAGCTTAATAGGGTTAAATTATGACATCATCAACAGCAATAAATAATTAGAACAGAAGGTATAAAGTTACAGATAATCTCGTGGTAAGTTGTCAAAGAGATTTGGTTTCGATTCTTGATTGCTGCTCTTGTAGCACTTTTTCACTTCATTTAAGCCACTTGAAAAACATGAAGGCCTCAACTTCTAATGTCCTATCTTCTAAACTATACAGCTTTTCTAGTTTGCCGGAAGGAAGAATAATTAAAGAAATAAATAAAATGTAAACTGTAATTGTAGAGAAGCATTTCCATAATAAATATTTCAGAAATTGTTTGACGCCATAAAATGACTTCAATTTTCAGAAGTGGAAGTCAACTCGTTACGAGCTAGGTTTCTATACGGGTTCGATATTAAGATCTGTCGCAACGGACTTTTGGAAATGTATACACATTACACCTTCCCAAGGTGTCGTACACTTCATGCGTGTAAACAGAGTCAACGGCAGTGAGTTGAGAAACAATGGACTTCGTCATTGCGACTAGATATATGCAGATATATCCAGTTGTAATAGATATATTGAATCGATGATACATAGCTCTATTCGGTGTCTTGATCTGTTAGGAATAACAACCAAATCTATCTCAAAGCATACTGCACTATTTTAGAAGTCTCAAATACACATAATACTGTTCTAGACACTCGCAAAAGATGTGGTGGTCATGAAAAGTCTACTTCTGATCATAGATCAGCACAGTTTAAGAAGAAGAAAAAGAAGAAGAAGAAGATGAAGAAGAAGAAGAAGAAGAAGAAGAGCAACAACAACAACAAAAACAAAACTTTTAATTTTAATTCAACCACTGGTTATAAGATGATCATTATGGATTCCTATAATCCATCGCGAGATTAATTATTTCAAAAGCTAATATAATCTTATTGAAAACTACATTTTAACTGCATGCCAGTGAAAGAACCACTACGTTTGTTTGGATTGTTAGAAACAACAGTCAAATCTGACTTATATCACAACCTACCGCCCGTACAAAAAATGATGAATAGTGTTGTCATACATATAGTATGTTACAACCTGAAAGACTTTGTTTCTATATTTATTTGCTCTGTCGGAAGTAATTTGGAAGTAAAAACAACTTGAAGAATTGTAAACCAATTCCTAAATTCTCTCATATTATCTAAATTATAATTAATATTCTTGCAATACTAATAATTAGCTTTGAAAGAAATAGGGTTCATCAAATATGTTTCATCTAATAAATGGTACATCCAAAATATGGTACAGTTTATGCACGGTACATTTGATGCACGGTACATTTGATTCACTCACAAAGCCTTGTGAGTGAATTTGGTAGACTGAAACTGAAAGAAGTCCGTCGTATATCTATCTATCTATCTATCTATCTATCTATCTATCTATCTATCTGTCTGTCTGTCTGTCTGTCTGTCTGTCTGTCTGTCTGAAAGAAGTAATACACACACACACACACACACACACGCACAAAGTATGTCTGACACGAAAAAGACAATGACAATTTCCATTTGAATTCCACTTGATTTCGTTACTTATATATAGGAGTGGCTGTGTGGTAAGTAGCTTGCTTACCAACCACATGGTTTCGGGTTCAGTCCCACTGTATGGCATCTTGGGCAAGTGTCTTCTACTATAGCCTCGGGCCGATCAAAGCCTTGTGAGTGGATTTGGTAGACGGAAACTGAAAGAAGCCCGTCGTATATATGTATAT
>NC_068982.1:183866474-183867196 GCF_001194135.2 Octopus bimaculoides | reverse complement strand
TATATATATATATATATATGTGTGTGTATGTTTGTGTGTGTGTGTTTGTCCCCCCGACATCGCTTGACAACCGATGCTGGTGTGTTTACGTCCCCGTAACTTAGCGGTTCGGCAAAAGAGTCCGATAGAATAAGTACTAGGCTTTCAAAGAATAAGTCCTGGGGTCGATTTGCTCGACTAAACGCAGTGCTCCAGCATGGCTGCAGTTAAATGACTGAAACAAGTAAAAGAGTAAAAGAGTAAAAGAGAGTGTCTTAAAAACTACATTATCCAACATATCTCGCCGTCATTAAAAGTTCATGGTTTGATTAGAAGGAAATTTAGTTGCTATTATTAGTAGAGCCAGTGTTCATGTCGAGGTCTCTCTTGTTAGCTCGAGGTTCCATTCTTAAAATCACGTGATGGGTCAAAGTGAAATTTGAAATTACAACCCATTCGATTATTCCAGAACTCTCAAATAACCATCTGATACATCAGCCCAAGTACAGTAGATTTAACAGATCATTGGGTGTTTCTCCTGTTTTTATCCCTTTGAACATGGGATGGGTGATCCTTTAGATGCTGGATAAAACATCCATTTAGTTTTCAGAATAATAAAACAAATAACTATAAAATAGGCACACAGGCACGCTCTCACACACACACTCTCTCACACACACACTCTCTCACACACACACTCTCTCACACACACACTCTCTCACACACACACTCTCTCACACACA
>NC_068982.1:183864433-183864976 GCF_001194135.2 Octopus bimaculoides | reverse complement strand
ATAGATAGATAGATAGACAGATACACAGACAGATAGATAGATAGATAGATAGATAGATAGATGAAAGAAAATGAAATGGGAAAAGTTGGGAAAAGAAAAGAGAGAGAGAAATAGAAAGAAAGAGAAGATAAAGAGAGAGAGAGAGAGAGAGCGAGGGAGAGAGAGTAAAGAGTGGGAGGTAGAGACTGAAAAGAGAGGATGAGAGAGAGAGAAAGATGGCAAATGTGGGACAGAGTGAAATAGGAAAGAGTAGAGAAATTGTGCGATAGGGTAAAGAGATAGATAGATAAATAGATGGAGAGAGAAGGAGAGAGAGACGGTGAGTAGGTGAGTTTCAGCAAAGATATGAAAAAGGGTAGCGAAATGGGTAACTGTTGCTGGCGATGTTATAGGGACCTGTTGAGGGGCAGGACAGACTAACAGTAGTTTGTGGAGGACAAGAGGAGGGAGTAGTAGAGTGGAGTGGCAGAGAATGGATGAGTATGGTGTATATATGTATGCGTGTGTGAACGTGTATATATGTATATATATATATATATATAT
>NC_068982.1:183862653-183863806 GCF_001194135.2 Octopus bimaculoides | reverse complement strand
ATCTATCTTTTATATATTTATTCAAAGTGTGACATAAAGAGAGGGAGGGAGAGGGAGGGAGCGGGTGAGACAGTTAGAGAGAGGGAGTGAGAAAGTTAAAGAGAGAGAGAGGGTGAGACAGTTAGAGACTAACAGCCTGAGAGAAATAGAGACTGAAATAAATAGATAGACAGACAGATGGATAGATAGATAGATAGATAGATAGATAGATAGATAGAGAGAGATAGAGCTAGATAGATATAGTTAAATGTGGGGTGGGGGAAATATAGAGCACTGTTCAGTGAAGACACCAGATCAGTCTAATTAGATGAACAACAGATATAGCAACGATCGTCTGCTCAGTCAAGTAGAAAGAGTCAGATTTGAAGTGGTGGTGGTTGTGGTAGTAGGAGAACACAAGGAGAGAGTTGCTTGTATACGATCTTATATGTGTATGTGTATGTGGTTATATACGTGTTTTTAAGGTTGTGTGTGTGAGTATGATTGTGTTCATGACTATATTTCTTTGATTATATGTGTGTTTGGTTGTATAAGTTTATGGTTGTACGTGTACGTTGTACATCCTTGTGGTTGTATGTGAGTTGTATCTGGTTCTATGTGCAAGTGTGGTTGTAAATATACATATATGTGAACGCGTGTACATGTGTCTGAATGTGTGTGTGTGTGTGTTTGAGTGTACGCGCGCGCATATGTGTGTGTGTATGCTATTTTCTTGCCTCCTTCAATCGAGAGTTATCTATCGATCTGCCTTGTCAGAGTACTTACATCTACTAAACTGGCAATCAAGAGTTCAGAGATGGATGGATGGGAAAACGAGAAAGAGATAGATGGATTGATAGATAGATAGGCATGCATGTATATATATATAAATAGAGATAGAGAGAGAGAAAGAGAGAGAGGGAGAGGGAGAACGATATGATACATAGAGAATGTGATAGAGCAAATGAGAAATAGTGAGGTGAGGGTATCATGGAGGAACTAAGAAGGAGGAAGAAAGGAAATGAAATAAACGGATATTTTGTGGTTATCAATGGATGGGGAGAAATCACAAATATGATTGTGTGTGCGTGTGTATATACACACACACACACACACACACACACACACACACACATATATATATATATATAAGTGCACATGCATATATATATAT
>NC_068982.1:183861712-183862203 GCF_001194135.2 Octopus bimaculoides | reverse complement strand
TATATATATATACACAAACATATACATACACACACACACACACACATATATATATAGGCACATATATCTACTCATATGTATATATATATATATATATATATATATATATGTGTGTGTATGTATGAATACATATGTATATGTATATATGTATGCGTGTGTGTATGTATATTATGTGTGTATATATATATATAGATATATGCATATGATATACATAAACACACACTCATATATGTATGTATATGTACGTATATGCAGTCTGTTGTCTCTCTTTGTGTATGTGTGTATGTGTGTACGTAATTTGTATATTAGTGTGTGTGTGTGTGGTGTGTGGTATGCGATATCAACATATAATCAATGATATAAAATCAGACATAACAAAGATGGCGTATTACAATATCTGATCGTTCAATAACGATAGAAATGTACACACACACACACACACACACACACACACACACACACACACACACACACACACACACACACACACA
>NC_068982.1:183860873-183861477 GCF_001194135.2 Octopus bimaculoides | reverse complement strand
TGTGTGTGTGTGTGTGTGTGTGTGTGTGTGTGTGTGTGTGTGTGTGTGTGTATAATGTGTTATTTATCTGTGTATATCAGTGTGTGTTCAATGCATTTCATCTGGTCAAGAGTTACGTGCCCCTGGGAGGTTGGTATGTGGGCTTTTTAAAAAAAAAATTGTCTGTTAACGTGTGTGATAGGGCTGAACAATTTGGTGCTATATATATAAAAAGTTAAGCTGGCAGATACAGGATTGTTTTGCTATGTGATAACGTATCGTGCCATGAGGTTGCCCCTTGTGAGATAGCGGTGTGGGTTCAGACGCCATTGTGTCGGGGAGCCATATTGATCCGTTGTTAGGGTTTGTAAGTGCTTGATGTAAGAGATGTAGCTTTGCCACTCAGTATGGAGTAAACATGTTAGAATATGTAGCAGTGTTAAAGACATCAGTTCGATTCCTTTGATGGAAAAAGTAAAGAAACATCGTTTTCCTTGCACGACATGCATATACATACGCATGTATAGCATATACACACATACACGTGCACGCACATACGGATACACTTACACATGTCTATGCGCATGTGGATGCATATATATATATATATATATATATATATATA
>NC_068982.1:183857224-183860608 GCF_001194135.2 Octopus bimaculoides | reverse complement strand
AACCGATGCTGGTGTGTTTACGTAACTTAGCGGTTCGGCAAAATGGACCAATAGAATAAGTACTAGGCTTACAAAGAATAAGTCCTGGGGTCGATTTGCTCGACTAAAGGCGGTGTTCCAGCATGGTCGGAGTCAAGTGACTGAAACAAGTAAAAGAGTACTGTTGTCAGTACTGAAGATCATCAAAAAAAAAAAAGGGTAAGGTCCCTGCACTTATTCTTGCAACAAAGCCATTAGAAAAGAAAAAGGAAACAGAAAAAAAGTGACCGGCCATTGTTGACTTGTAACCACGCACTCTACCATAGAGAAGATGTAGGGTGTTGCGCATATTAGTGTGAAACGTCCATGTGACGTCGGGGTTCATATAAAATTGCTGGGGTCCACACAAGCAAAACAGTAAATTGAGGATCCATAGTAGTGGTTCAAGGATCTAAGAATAAATTTTGCTTTAGATGTATTAATTGCCAGAAACAGTTGGGTTTCTTGCTCTAACGCTTAATTTAGTTCAGCACGTTTCCAGCCTCGGAAACACGTTCTCTGAGTGAGCGCTACTGCAAACCTATACAAGTGAACAGGTGAAAAGCAAAATAGGAATTTTGAAAGAAGTACCAATGAAACTAATTTTTAAACACTGAATGGCTATGGGGTTCATTAGAACCAAATAGCAATCAAAGGTATTCTCAGATAAAAAAAAAGGTTGAAAACATATGTGTTTGATCTATACATTTGGCAATGTGTCCTTGGAGCACTATCCAAAGATTAGCTGGAATGGCTTCGATCATATGTCTGCATGATCAAAACCGACCAGGAGCTACTAATCAACCACATTAACTACACCAACCTGCTGTTAAGATATATCTCCACGGGGAAGCCTCTATGTGGGTTGGTTGACTGGTACGTTTGGCTGATTTATTTGCTTGAAATAGCAGTTAAATCTCCTGATCACACTTTACTGTTTGTGTGTAAAGGAAGGATACATTGGCTAATGCAGTCGTAGAGAACTCTAACATGTGATGATCCTGGTTGGAAAGGTCTTGTTTATGGGTCAGCTCGAATAACCGTGATGAGAGGCTAAACACGATACCAGAAAAATATCTTGCAAAAGGAGACAAGATTATCCAGTTTTAATCCAGTCGGCAAGTCACGAACATAAAATATATGAAAGACAACAAAAAACCCGAAAATTTACCCCAGTCAGTTTATGAAGAACAAAATAAAAGTTATATTAAGCAAAAAATTCATGCTTAACAATAAAGAACAACTATGTTTGGATAAAAAAATATCAGTCCTTTATATGAAATCAGACGTAGTCGAAGAGAAACTCGGAACCAGGTGATACATTGATATTCTTCTATTCTTTTTTTGGTTTCAGTCATTGGACTACGGTCATGCCGGAGATTGTCATGCCGTTGATCAAATCAATTCAAAATCTGGTAATTATTCTATAAGTCTTTTTATTCAGTTATTTCTTCAGAGCTACTGAGTTACAGGAACATAAACGAACCAACGCCGGTTGTCAAGCAGTGAGAGACAAACACACATACACACGCGCGCGCGCACACAGACAGACAGAGAGACAGACACACACACACACATATATACACAATGGACTTCTTTCAGTGTCCGTTAAATTAATCCACTCACAAGGCTTTGGTCGGCCCGAGGCTATAGCGGAAGACACTAGCCCAAGGTGCTACGCAGTGGGATTGAACTCAGAACCATGTGGTTGGACAGCAAACTTCTTACTTCACAGCCACGCCTGTACCCATATTTTATAATTATTAATTTACTTTCGAAAATTCAGACTTATTAATTGTACATTAAAAATTTAGTATATTGATATTTGACTAGTGATTGAGCAAAATTATGATCAAAAGCGATCAGACTGTGACCGTCCAGTTTTATAATTTTTTAATTTAGATACTGTCCATTTATGATGTTATTTATTATTTATAAACTTAATATTATTAAAATTTTCTCAGATTCTATAACTGTTGTTACACAATCTCTATTGATGTTTAATGATGTCCAAACACGTAAACACTCACACACATATGCATATACACATATAAAAGAGCCTAGAGTACATTGCTATGGTTAGATCACCCGTTTACTGTCATTATATATGGCTGAGTTCTGATCAGTTGCCAGCTGCCGTCATTAAAATACTGCTCATAAATTTGGGACAGTGACGTGCACTTGATTTGCTTGAAATAGCAGTCGATTCTTTCTCTAAGCCAAGGGTTCTCAACCATTTTTATCTATGGGCCCATTTGATTTCTATTTTATTCTGTTAGGCCCCTCCATAGCCATTTGATGTTTAAAAACTAGTTTTATAGAAACTTCTTTCAAAATTCTTGTTTCTGTTTTTCATACATTACCTTGTGTAGATTGAGCTATGTAAAATGTTAGAGAAAGAAACCATGCTGTTTCTTGTGTAATACATACCAATACAAACACCAAAAGCGAAATCTTTTCAGGGACCTTTAAAATACTATTGTGGATTCCCAATTTACAATTTTGCTACATGGATTCTCAAAAATCTTATATGGACCCTCGGGGGGTCTTGAAAAAGAGGAGACAGATTAAATAATGTAGTATCCCTAAAGCACAAACAAAAACAGGATAGTCGCAGCTGGAACGCATTTGATCATAGATCTGCTTGAGAAGGCGGACCAGATACGAAACTACAACAACAATATTTTAGACTGGTTACCCCCACCAATACACAGGTCATGCTCGATAAGCAATAACTCAATTAGCAGTAGACTGACAGACTGTTATTCCGTATCATTTGTACAAAATTTCCGACGTCCCTAAACTTTTCATCTGTGTACCATGAACCACTTCATAATCCTTTTTCTTATAGATACAAAGCCTGAAATAGTGGAGAGAGGACTTGTCAATTACATCACCCTCTCAGTGCTCAACTGGTATTTATTTTATCGACCTCGAATGGTAAAGTTGAGCTCAGTGGAATTTACACTTAGAACACATAGTCAGACGAAGTATCGTTAAGAATTTTGTCCAGCTCGTCACATTTGAACAACTTAATCTTATATTAGTAAAAAAAAAGCTGATCTTCGTCTGTTTGTCCGTAACAATACCTGTGTAGAGAGAGGGAAGAAGGGGAGAAGAAAAAGTTGTTGTTGAGAGAGAAGAAATACAATGAAAGAGAGAGAGAAAGGGAGATAGAAAGAGAAAGAGAGAGCAAGTGAGAGAGATATAGAGTGTGTATGTATATGTGAAAGATAGAGAAATAGGTAGTAACTAACAAGTTTTGATTAAAAGCGCAGGAATTTTAAGTGCAAGTCTGTCAACACAACGCAGCAGACTTCAGGAAACACTATATATATATATATATATATATATATATATATATAT
>NC_068982.1:183853522-183855871 GCF_001194135.2 Octopus bimaculoides | reverse complement strand
AGAGAGAGAGAGAGAGAGAGAGAGAGAGAGAGAGAGATAACGAAATAATAGCTCTGTGTGCGCGCGCAGAAAGACCGCTTAACACATGGGAGAAGTCAGTATTACCAATAATAGAATTTTATATTTCAGTTATTTGTATATAATTATTGCTCCCTTTCATCTCACCGCAACTCATTATAATCCACAAAAGCAGGATTTACACACACGCACACACACACACACACACACACACACACACACACACAGCCCACGAACACACCTGCATGCACGCCCGTGTGTGTGTGTGTTAGGTGGTGTTTGCTCACAATGTCTTCATCCACCATGAATCCTATAGCAAATGATTGTGTGTGTGTGTGTGTGTGTGTGTGTGTGTGTGTGTGTGTGTGTGTGTGTTTGTGATTGTGATTGTGCGTGTATTTGTAGAATATGTGTGTACGTGTATGTGGTGGATTTTTCTGGGATTCTATTATTATGTTTATATTCGTGTGAAACTATAAGTGATTGTATGTGAGCTATTGTATTGTGGTCACAGCTACACACGTTGTGTATCATCATCAGAGGAGGGACAGCACCTTTGAATTTTATACTCGCTCTCAGAGTTGAAAATACGTTGTATTATATGTACTGAGAGTGGTAAATGCCAGCATGCAATAAATGTATTCTCTATCAAAATGTAAATACTATTTAATATATGTACTCCAACAGTGAGATAAATAACGTTTTGTAGACGTACTCCATGCATTTTGTATATCATACCACCATGCAGCAGGTATTGGCTATGTGAATGTATATGTGCATTCTATTCGTTTTATTGTATGCTATTCATCAGTAATGTTAAGTGTATGCTTGTAAGTGTAATTATATGTAATTGTATGTCGTTGTGTCTTAATACATGTATATGTGTATATAGTGTGTGTATATAGTGTGTGTATATTAGGTAACTTTTGTATTACAATCATTAATCACGTTAAACATATGTGAAATTAAATGGGTACAATACATTTATACAAGCACACACAAATATACACGTACATATATACGTGTGAGGCCAACAGTTCTTGAGAGCGTTCATTACTTGAAGTTTCACAAATATGTAATATATACACCTATTGTTCAGATGCTCGCTAAAATGAAGTTTTAGTCGCTTGCGACCAAACGGGAATATCCTTATTATCCGTTGGTAACATTGGATTCATGTTGTTCAAAACAGAACTGCTGACGGCCGCTGGATTTAGGTACGGTGCACTGCTACTTGAATGAAATGGAAGCCAACATTAACATTTGATAACAAGGTCTACTCCGCGGTATTTCCTTTAATATATTCGATGGCTGATGTTATTTTCTGGGCCAGTCGGTTGAAAATATCCTGGAGAAAGCCTTGTCTGTCACCGTAGTAGGAACTCACTGCAGATATTTCGTTGAGCGATACTGCAATTTGTTTTTCTATATACCGTTTCTCAGATAGGTGTAGACTGTAGTCGAAGAGGATCTGCTTAAATGAAATCGAAGTACAACAGAGTATTCCTATCCTTGGTCTTCAAGCTCCAGATAAAATGGAACTCAAATGTGAAGTTTACCCTGTTCCGAGACCTAAAGGAGTGCGAATGTTTATTATACCATCACTTGAACGTGTTCCATGTGCGTATGAATCAATGGATAAAGAGCACTATGTCAAAATCTACCCATTGGTGAATATATAAACAGGCATTCAATAGAAAGCTCTTCTGTTTCTATGCACAGCACGCGCGTAGGTGTGTCTACACACCTATATATACACACACGTACACATAAACGTACACACGTACACACAACCACATACACATACACACACTAACACACGCAACAAAACGCACACATAACTTGACACACATCTCCACGTACACACACATATACACACGCACGCACATACACACATGCACACATGCACACACACATATACACACGCACATACACACACGCATTCAGACTTATACACATGTACATACACATACATGCACGCACTCGCACATGTACGCACACATACCTCCCACACACAACACACTCATACAGACACGCACACAATTACACACACATGGGCATAATCACACACGCACTTACAAGCACACACGCACGTAAGCACACGCATGCACATACACACAGGAAAGCACATTTTTCCCCACACAAACCCCACACACATGCATAAACAAGAAAGAGAGAGAGAGAGAGAAAGAGAGGAAGAGAGAGAGAAAGAGAGAGAGAGAGGAGAGAGAGAGGAGGGGGAGAGAGAGGAGAGAGAGAGAGAGGAAGAGAGAGAGCACCATTGTATGCAACTGCCTGACTTTTGTTCTTTAAAAAATCATGCAACCATTC
>NC_068982.1:183851957-183852524 GCF_001194135.2 Octopus bimaculoides | reverse complement strand
TTCTCTAAACTAACTCTCCAGACACAATAACTTTGCCATTATTTAAGCAAGGTTACATATATTCTCAGGTAGATTAAATTGATTCTTATGTTCTATGAGTTGTTATACAATTTTCCTTCGTCTATCTGATAACATATTCATTAATCTACTTCCTCTGATGATATAATTGAGTATTAACGGATACACAGTCACGTACAAGAGTGTGTTTGAATGTTTTAGGAATACACACACACACACACACACACACACACACACACACACACACACACACACTTGCACACGCACAGATATATCAATTCACGAAAGACTGAAGAACAGAAGTTACGTAATACCTTTCTTTAGCTTACAGCTGTTTCTGTTGAATGATTGTGCAACATCTTATAGCTTCACCGGAGCCATTCAAATGAAGACATGTAAATGGCTCCGAGACTACGCAACTGCTGCTCTTTGTCTTTCATTAGTATATATATGTGTGTGTGTGCGTGTGTATGTATATATACATGCATATATATGCATATACACATACACACATATATATGCATATATATATATATGCATATATATATA
>NC_068982.1:183848151-183850600 GCF_001194135.2 Octopus bimaculoides | reverse complement strand
AAAAAAAAAAAAAAAAAAAAAACCAGAAAGCCGAGAATATTTATTTTCTTGCCGAAAAGAACACTTATTATGTAAAGCTACCAACAGAACTAAAAATTTTACCAAAGGACAATAATATTCCGGTAACACATTGTTGGGTATAAATTAATTTGTTGGTGGGTTTCTACCTGGCATAGTTGGGTGTTTAAGAAGTTCGCTTCACAACCAAATGGTTTCAGGTTCGGACCCGTTACACGACACCTTGTGCAAGTGCCTTCGACTATAGACCGGAGCCAACCAATTCTTTGAGTGAATTTGACAGACGGAAACGGTTTGGAAGTCCGTTGTGTACGTGTGTGTCTTTGTGTTTGCTCTCCACCGCTTCACAACCGTAGCTGGTTTATTTACTTCCTCGTAATCAAGTGATTCGGCAAAAGAGATCGATAAAATAAGTTCCAGACTTAGAAAGGATAAGTACTGGGTTCGATTTGTTCAACTAAACTCTTCAAGACGGTGCCTCCGCATGACAGCATTCACTGGGCTGCGGTCAGGCTGGAGCACCGTCTTGGCGAGTTTAGCTGAACAAATAAAAGAATAAAAGATCAGATACAGACAAAAATATTTATTAAAACTCTGTATCCTCTGTAACAGTTCCAACTCATGCCAGAAGTTTTGCTCAAGAAGAAATGTCTTTGATTTAACATACTCCCGAAAACCAATCTTTGTTGTATTTCGGTAGGATCATTATGTCAACATCCCTATCTTCTCCATTGAATTTTTTTATTCTCAATATTCTAACAATATTCTCTAATCTCTCACCTAATAACCCCAGACAAATATTGATAATTAAAGTGATCTTGATCATTTCCAATAGGCGTAGGAGTGGCTGTGTGGTAAGTAGCTGGCTTTCCAACCACACGGTTTCAGGTTCAGTCCCACTGCGTGGCATCTTGGGCAAGTGTCTTCTACTATAGCCTCGGGCCGACCAAAGCCTTGTGATTGGATTTGGTAGACGGAAACTGAAAGAAGCCCGTCGTATATATGTATATATATATATATATATATATATATATATATATATATGTGTTTGTGTGTCTGTGTTTGTCCCCCAACATCGCTTGACAACCGATGCTGATGTGTTTACGTCCCCGTAACTTAGCGGTTCGGCAAAAGAGACCTATAGAATAAGTACTAGGCTTCCAAAGAATAAGTCCTGGGGTCGATTTGTTCAACTAAAGGCGCTGCTCCAGCTTGGCCACAGTCAAAAGACTGAAACAAGTAAAAGTGTAAAGCGTATCTAACACTAGCCTTTGCTTTTTTCCTCGTAATATTAGAATTCTCCACATTTTTTGTACTTTATTTTTATTATCTTATATCTTTTACTTATTTCAGTGACTGGACTGTGGCCATGCTGGCGCCTCACCCCTTGAAAAGTTTAGTGGCATGATTGGCTCGAGTCTTTAATAGAAGACGCTTGCTTAAGGCGACGCGCAGTGAGACTGAATCCAAATTCACATGATTGCAAAGTGAACTTCTTAAACTACACAGCCATGCCTACGCCATATATAGAACACAATTTCCTATCATCATGATCATTTCCTCTCCAAAGCAATTATACAAATTATCGATATTCCAACGGCTGGGAGAAAATTTCTCCCCAGCAAAAACGCTTCAAAAATATTACTTATTTGATCATAATTGCTCCCTTCTGAAATTACTAGAATTTTCTTCGCTTATCTTATTGTTTCTTCCAATTTTTCACTAAAATGAACAATGATTACTTCGATAAAAGATAATAATAATTAGTATTTATTGATAAGTCTGGTGGAATTCAGGGCCATAATACCTAGATCCTTCACTACCCTGGTCAGCTACAGTATAGAAATGTTCAAGAAACCGGCAAATCAGTAGCTCATACTTTATCATCGATGAAAGAGTTTCCTAAATTTTATTTAACCCTCACCACCTCCAAAAAATATTAAAACAAAACAAAACCAAATTAAAAATGCTCCAAAAGAATCATTTGTAACTGATTCACTAACTTGAAAGAAATGGCAATTATTAAGGACTAAAATCTCTACAATGCCTCCTATTCAGCCCTCACGATATGAAATATGTTTTAATAATTGGAGGGGATAATTTCATTGTTAAAGAAGAAGAAGAAGAAGAAGAAGAAGAAGAAGAAAAAGAAGAAGGAGAGGAGGAGGAGGTGATGGAGGAGGAAGAGAAGGAGGAGGAAGAGAAGGAGGAAGAGAAGGAGAAGGAAGAGAAGAAGAAGGAAGAGAAGAAGAAGAAGAAGAAGAAGAAAAAGAAGAAGTAGAAGAAGAAAAAGAAGTAGAAGAAGAAGAAGGAAAGGAGGAGGAGGTAGTGGAGGAGGAAGAGAAGGAGAAGGAAGAGAGAAGAAGAAAAAGATGTGTGTGTGGAGAGATAGGTAAATTGATAGATAGAGAGTGAGAGACAGATAGATAGA
>NC_068982.1:183838102-183846270 GCF_001194135.2 Octopus bimaculoides | reverse complement strand
GCGGATGTGAGTACGTATGCATGAAATATATTTTCTTACTTTGAACTATTTAAATTCTTCCTATTTGAAAGGAGTTGGATTCTAAGAAAGAAATACTAGTCCACTGCTGGAATTTACATAATAACAACAGAGAAGAGTCTCATTTGAAACTTCAAGAAAATTACTGCTTATTTTTACTGTTCTGCTTAAAGATGATATTTGCAAATTGCTTACTGGTTGGTGACTTGCTTCGCCTGATAAAAAAAAAGAAGCTTTTCGATTTTATATCACATTTAATAAGACAGCCAGGTGCACCAATAATTATTGAAGGTAGAGAAGGTGAAGGTTTTGTAGCAGTGGTCCATTAATATTCTCTTTCTTATTGATTTTGAAAGAAAAGTTCACATCTGAAGGGCAGCTGATCTCTATGGTTCGACAGCTATATCAAGACTGTTATGTTTGCATTTGGCAGAAATAAATATACATATACTCGCATGTGCGTGCGTATGTCTGTATGCATGTATGTATCAACATGAGAAATATTTCCTGTATTTATCCCAGAGCAGTATTTATCATGGAATGGCATTGTACGAGGGGAATTCCAGAAGTTTTGAGACTTCTTTTTTCAGGAGAGGCAGTTATAATTGTCCCAGGTTATTGTAATTTTATGACATCAATACTACACGCCTAACAAGCTGACCTGCCAACTTTTCTTATTCAAGATTGAAGGAGACAGCTGTGACAGCACTTAGAACACTCCCTACTAAACACTGCTTTTCACAGCTGACTAGTTTGAAGAATGCAGACGTGAAGACAATTTGGAAGATCGCTATGCAATAAAGTTTTATGTTAATCTGGTTAAAAATGCTACAGAAACTTATAAAATGCTCCAGGATGCTTATGGATTTATTTGTATGAGACGAGCATCTGTGTTTCACTGGCACAAGAGGTTCATTGACGGTAAAGAAGAGGTGAGAGACAATGAAAGGTGTAAGAGGGACGGGAACGTTAGAACATCAGAACTGGTTGAAAAATTTCATAATTTTCTGGATGAAGACAGTCGTGTGTCTATAAAGACAATAAGTGTACAGTTTGAAATTCATGTGGCAAAATTATTCATGAAGATCTGAACACGCAGAAAGCTTGGGCAAAGTTTGTCCTTAGAGTGTTCAATGAAGAACAGAAGGAAAGACGAGTTGGTGACAGCAGGGAAATGGTTGAGCTAATTAACTCCATTCCAAGAGTGTTTGAGTTTGTAATGACCTGTAACGGAAGCTGGATCTACTGTTATGATCCAGAGACTAAGAGATCAAGTACCCATTGGAAGCATCCTGGTTCCTCCAAACCCAAGATAGCCAGGCAAAACAAGTCCTTCGGGAAACTCATGATGGTCCCTTTTTCGACAGCAAGGGGATCGTTTACATTCACTGAGCTCCCTCTGACTTGGCGGTCAATAATGAGTACTTTTGTGGAGGTTTTGAGGGAGCTCAGGAAGATATTTCGTCGCAAAAGGCCAAAGCATTTCCACTCGGGTAGGTGACATCTGCACCTGGACAATGCACCAGTCCACAATTCCATTGCGGTAGCCAACCACTTGACTGAGATGGGCATCAAAATTATCCCTCACGCTCCCTTCGGTCCAGACCTTGCTCCCTGTGACTTTTGGTTGTTCTTCAAGCTGAAGGAGAACTTCAGAGGCAGTCATTTTGAAAACATCGAGAAAATGAATGCGGCTGTGAATCCACAGAAATGCTATTTTGCTTCATTTTGGAAGTTAAGCTGTTTCGCTTTCTATATTGATCATTATGTATTTTATCGCTATCTCTTGCTTTGCGATATCGAAAACACAAAGTTAGAAATGTGACAGGATGTAACGGTGACGAGACCAACAAAAGTTACACTTTATATCGGCATTAGTATCGTTCTGATAACTAACATTTTTCATTCTAATTTTAGGTCTTTGTCACAATCCATTAATCTAGCATTTCTGGTTTTCATCGAAGGTCATCTCGAAGTGAGTTATTCTTGGAATTCGCTGTTGATTTGAACGATGTTGTTTTCTTTATTTTTGCGCATTTGGCTACTACATCCTGTTTTGCTGCGGTCGTTTATAAGATGCTGTTTTTGTCATACCATACAACATTCGTTGTTTTTGTGATACCATACAACACTCTCTTTCTACTGAAATAGAGCTTGATGATATCTGTATTTCTGTGAAAAGTTCTTGTTGATATTAGGATCTGGTAGCTTTTAATATCGATGGGACAGGTTTGTTTCGTTTAGAGTGAAGCAGTCAAAATTTCCAAATTGCTTGCAGTACTAATGCTACAAAGATATTTTATGGCGTTAGCTTGTAAGAAAACAGCTTCGATTGCCATATTTAAAAAATATATTTATAACTGACACAGTATCCGTTGCTCGTTCTTTATTCAGATTTCTTTTGTTTCATACCCTTTCGTCAATATGTAGCTTTCGGAGTAGCTCGTTATTCTAGCAACAGCATCATACTGTAAAGAAACATTTTGCGATAGATGTTCATCACACGTGGAATATTTTCCACGGTTACGTGACAAAGTCGGCATTTTCAGTCGCATATAAGGGTGTAAGTGTATCGCTGTCTTTTTTGTTTAACATGTATTTTGTAACTCTCTTCGAAGTGAGACGTGAAGTAAAAGTTTCGCCCGAAAACAAGGTTATATTTCCCTGTTAATATTAGAATTGTTCTCAGATTTCTGAGAAAGATCACCATGCATGAAATTTCTTGGTATGCAAAATGTTCTTCATCCTATTTGTTGCTGAGTTAGATCCATCGGTAAAAGTTACTATCGCATGAAGCGTCTTGATAAATAGAATTCTTTATGAGACGCAACCGATTCGTGACCATCCTACCATTTTTTATTCAACATAGTGTATCTAACAACATACATGTACTGACATTCCGTCGGTTACGACGACGAGTATTCCAGTTGATCCGATCAACAGAACAACGTGTTCGTGAAATCGACGTGCATGTGCCTGAACACTCCACAGACACGCGTACCCTTAAAGTAGTTCGCAAGGAGATTCACTGTGACACAAAATGTTACAAGGCTGGCCCCTTTGAAATACAGGTACTACTCATTTTTGCCAACTGAGTGAACTGGAGCAAGGTGAAATAAAGTGTCTTGTTCAAGGACACAGCGCAGTACTGGGAATCGAACTCACAACTTTATGATTACGAGCCGAATACCCCTAACCACCCAGCCACGCACCTTCACTAGAAAAAAAAACGGAACGCTTCACGAATCTAGAAGTACTTTATCCAAAGCATGATTTTTTTTTTGCTCTAAGACACGCGAGGCATAATTCCAGAGCGATTAGGCTGCTATTTCTAACATATTAAATGACAAAAATTTGCTCTCAGTTATGTTTTAGATGTGTGGTCGCCATGTTTTAGCCGTATGTTGTTAATCCGCAGGGATGACGTTTGTAGCAAGATTATGTTCTTCATATATATTTATGGTGATTGTGCGCTCTAGTGCTATTGAAGACCGGTTTGTTTTGTTTCCACCGAGGGATATATTCCAGGTCAGTGTTGATGGAAGTAGGCTAAGCGTAGCATCAGTTGTTTAACTTGCGTGTGGTGATAATGGATATCTTTTCAATGTTTTATAATACTACAGCCATGCTTCAATATTCAGAAGACTGCACAGATTTACAGCGATGCCAACTGACAGCTCAACTTTTGGCTTATTTTATCCCGATAATATTTAGGTTATGTTTGAGGAGCAATGAATTGTATCCCATCTACCGTTCACTCACTGTTCCTCGTTCACTGCACAGTGTACACTGTACATTGTTTGCAATGCTTTGTTTACAGTCCACTGTTATTTGTCCATTGTTCACTGTTCCAGGTTCACTGTCCGTTGTGCGTCGTTCGGTGTAGTGTAGATGTATAACAACGTCACGAACAACAATGAATTCCGTTGTTCATTGAGGTATAACAATCAGATTAACGTCCCTTGTTGCAACTCACAATCTGTATGCGTTCTTGTATTCACATACAGGAATACATACAGACACAAATATAGACACAAACAGGTACACATACAAGCACACATACAGACACATATACAAACACACATACAAAGACATACTTACATAGAGAAGCTCACACGCTCATACAGAGAAACTATCACACACACACATTGACAAAAATACATACAAAAATAGACATAAATACACAAACACACTGACAGAGAGAGAGAGAGAGAGAGAGATAATGCACATATACATATATACACATATGCATTCACATACACGTATATATACGCATAAATATATACAAATACACATACACATGTACATACGCATATACGCATACACATACAATCAAAGGCATTTACAGACACACACTTATACATAAACCTACACACACATACACAAATAAACACATACAGATGCATAAACGCTCACTTACACACACTCACAGAGTAAAAGAACAGAGAGAGAGAGAGAGAGAGAGAGAGAGAGAGAGACAGAGAGAGAGAGAGGGAGAGGGAGAGGGAGAGAGAGAGGAAGAAAGGGAGAGAGGGAGACCGACAGACAAGCTGGCTCGAACATACACGTATCACATGCACACACACATATATGTGTGTGTGCATGTGTGTGTGTATGTGTGTGTGCATGTATATGTGCACGTGTGTGCAAGTGTGTGTGCATGTGTGTATGTGTGTGTGTGTGACGGAGAGAGAGAGAGAGAGGGAAAGAGAGAAAGAGAGAGAGAGAAAGAGAGACAGATTTTAAAGAAAGCAGCACAAAATCTGACATATACACATATATACACACATGCACACGTATACACACATATTTCAGATTAACTAAGCCAAACTCCAATGGCCACCCCTACTGTCTCCCATCCACCAAGATGAAGATGTTGATAGGAAGACTGGAAGGATGAGGGTAGGGAAGTGTTACAGCTAGAATATCTTACCACCACAACCACCACCACCACCAGGGTTCGGTTATATCCCTATAATTCTTCAACACCCCATCCCATATTATTATTATTATTATGTCTCACTCCCACCAATACCGCCACCACCATCATCATTTCCACCGTCCCGACCGCCACCACAGTTGAAACTACCATCATTATTGCCACCACCCTCGTCAGCACCATCACCAACCCTCACTACCATCACCAACACAACCATACAATAACAACAAACTCAGCAACAATATTTACACAAACTACTGCTAATCCTTATCGTCACACATAAGTGAGAGAGAGAGAGAGAGAGAGAGAGAGAGAGAGAGAGAGAGAGAGAGAGAGAGAGGCTTAGGTAGACAGACAGACAGACAAACACAAGCATACACATTTAGAGGAACGCTTACATACGTGCATAGATACGCATATAATACATACATACATACACATATATACATACATGCATACATACATACACACATACATACATACATACATACATACACACGCACACATATAAATCACATGGTGTGGAAGCCAGTGATGTCGGTGTAAGGGACCGTTCATTATTTCGTCTAATGAGCAATATCCTCTACAATTTTTACCATTAATGCAGACATGGTAAAAGAAAAACAAAACCTGGTTATTTTCTTTGGATAAAAATGCAAAGAAGTGACTTTTCAGAGAAAATTGTAGCAAATAATCCAACAGCGAAATTAAACGAATAAATAACACATGGTTACGTCATGACAGTAATACAGGAAACAGAGAAGGTCATTTATCGTAGGTCGCAGAACTATCAAAAGGAATTCAATGTGGAATTTTGTGAATCGAATCAAGAACTGTACCATTTCTACAAAACAAACAAACAAACAAACAAATAAAAATAAACAAAAAATACCCCCCAACCCCCAAATTAGAAGTTGGGAAGATCCCTCGTTCGGTTAAAAGATGAGGATAGAGAGCTGTTAGGATGTAAAATGCCCTTGCTATTCCCGTTTCAGTGTAAAGCAATTACATCTGCTAACTATGATCGTTGGGAAAGAAACATGCTATTTTACCACGAAGAACCAACCATAAAAATGCACAGCAAATAACAAAACCAACAGCCCAGTAATTTCGCTAAAACATGAACCATAACCAAAACAAAACTGATAACAATAACACAGAGATACAACTGCCGTAATTACATAGACACACATACGAACAAACGAAAGAATAAATAGCTCGAAACACAGTTCACAGCAACGTTCAAGGCGACCTTCGCTATTTTCATCCATAAACCCCTAACATGAAAGAAACAGTGTGGCATGAGCCGATAGAAATCGTACTAACTTGATTTTATTCGTGATCGATCAAGTTGCTAAAAAAATATCTAGTATAAATTGAAGCTCTCAGCTTTTGGACATAGAACGTCCTTCTCTATTGTGCTGCAATTTCCATTTGCCAACAGATGGGAGTAACAGATATCGATCGGAACGACAATCGAAGTGGATTACATCTCTCTCCAAAAGAACAATGACAGACTCAAGGAAAACATCGGACAATTGGATACTACCACCAGATACAATGTTTGTAATAAATTCTCGAACAACCAGCTACGACTTGGTGAATGACTATCGAAAGTCTACGTGAGCATGCCGACATAGGACACCCATAGTGAAATAATTATCCTTAAAAACGGACTTTGAGCAGTAAGTCAAAGTTTGGTTGTAGTATATACCAGAAAACAAGAGTATCAATTAATTTACATTAAATACACAAACTGCATATTGCTGTATAAAATGCAATATAATCAATCTTGTAAATGCGCCTCCTCAGAATGATATAGATTCGCTCTGGTGGCATGGTGGAGAATTTAGAATATAAATATGCCGTACATCCATGATACAGTATGGTTTAAGAAAATATGAAGTGAGTATTGTATGAAGGTTTCTCTTACAACGAAACACTCCTAACAGTTGCTGCAAAACTTCTGACTGGAAAACTTACCTGAGAGAGAAAAAGTTGTATTCGGTTATTGGTATCAGAATCAAACATCCTACAGGAAACTCTCAACTTCTACAAATAAACAATGAGCATCTATCTCGATGTGCCAGTTTGGTTGACAGCCGCACACAAGTTGCTTGAATGAGTTTGTAAGACGATAAATATCGGTTGGTATTGGAAGGGTGCCACACAATCCCTTACATAAATGTTAGAGGAAAATATCGGAACAAGAAAACATCCGAACAAAAACAATCCTTTTATTTTGTATGTACAAGGTTTACACCTTGGGACAATCAGTAGCCGGGTCTGGTGTGGAAGCAGCAAAGTCGGAGTTAATCATACTTTGTGAAGGCATTCTTCACACTAGTCCAACTACAACGGAGCTGATCAAATACCGAGAGTCTCGGGTCAGCAGCGGAGGCGAACAGAGAGCCGCTGAGGACACGACTGCCTAGTTCAGGGGCTGTGTCTCGAGTCTGGTGATATAAAAGAACTTTGCTGCTGCTAGTTTTCTGCGCATGCGCATCAGGGACCTTTCGGCAGGCCTTCCAGAAGGTTCCAACCCTGCGCATGCGTACTGGAGACCCTCAAGATGACGTCACTACACGTTTCTTCAAGTTTACTGCGAAACATACAATGAGGTGAGTGATATGTTGGCGAGAAAAGAAAATGCCAAACAGTTTCTCACGAACAGAGCTGTCCTTAAAGAAGCGAAAAACATAATTGCCGAGGTTTACTAATAAACAACCGTCTAATAGTTTAGCCATAGATGCTATACCTAAACTGTAAGAGGATACTTGGCTCTGACCTTCAATACTAGCGCCACTACACCTTGCCAAGGTTCCATCTGCTATGGCCGACACCATTAAAAGACTGATTATAACATTGTTCACTCATCTATCATTAAGACTGCACCTATAACTATAAAAGCTAAACTGGCACTCCGTCGGTTACGACAACGAGCGTTCCATTTGATCCGATCAACGGAACAGCCTGTTCGTGAAATTAACGTGCGAGTGGCTGAGCACTCCACGGATACGTGTACCCTTAAAACGCAGTTCCCAGGGAGATTCAGCCTGACACACGTACAATTCATTTTTGCCAACTGGGTGGAATGGAGCAATGTGAAATAAAACGTCTTGCTCAAGGACACAACGCGGTGCCAGAAATCGAACTCACAACCTTATGATGGTGAACCGAATACTCCAACCACTAAGCCAGGTGCATTCAC
>NC_068982.1:183836099-183837318 GCF_001194135.2 Octopus bimaculoides | reverse complement strand
GAAACACTTTCATTTATAACATTTATTATTCCTTTCCCCCCTCTGGCCGTTCTTCTGATTTAAAATGAAGACAATTATTTTGATCATTATAGTATAAATAATGTAAAGCAGCTCGCTGGCAGAATGGTTAGCACACCGGACAAAATTGTCAACGACATTTCGTCCGTCTTTACGTTCTGAGTTCAAATGCTGCTGAGGTCAACTTTACCTTTCATCCTTTAGGGGGTTGATAAAATTAATACCAGTCGAGTACTTGAGGTCGACTTACTCACTGCTCCAAAATTGCTGGCATTGTGCCAAAAATTAAAATCAGTTAATTAACTGCTTGTCTATCTATTATTCTATTCCTCGACGTTGGAAACGCAGAAACAGAAAATGACTGGTCCATGAATACGGAACTGAAAGTGTTTAATGATACTTTTATGAGAAATTAAAACGGAAAATTTGATGAACAAAATTAAAACTGTTAATGAGTGTCTGTGGTGTATTATGTACATGAAGCGATTGGCTTTTGACTTATTTTTGTAACTTTCTGTTTATTATACTTACACACACACGCGCACACATTTCTATCTCGCTGTGAAGTCTGTTATTCTATGAGTCAATGTGTGCTACATATCTATCTATCTGTCTATCTGTCTATCTATCTGTCTGTCTGTCTGTCTACACTTCTCTCTCTCTCTCTATTTGTTTACATTTGGAAAGAGTACTCAGTAATCCCTGGTGGAGATTAATGATATTTTGATTTGGTTGACCCAGTCTCTTGCTACTCTAAGTTTCACCTGTAGGTACAAAGAATCTTCAAGTAGCTTACCTGAAGATCCTGTGTACCTACAGGTGAGGCTCAGAGTAGTAAGAGACTGACTCGCCCAAAATACAATATCTATCTATCTATCTATCTATCTCTATGGACGGACGGTAGACGTGTCGGCTCCGTAAGTTTTGCCTTTTTCATGTTTTAAAAAGTTTGTTTGTAAAATTTATTTTATATACAAAGTTGTATAACAACTTGTAGACTCTCTGGTGCAAGTTTTTTGCGACGGAAATCTGCCCTGTGTGGCACATTTCCAGGATATAAAAACCAATTTCGGCTTTCTAGCCATTTTTTTTTGAGACGATGGCGTCTTGTAGCCATGAAAATTTTTGTGAAACGAACGCTGCAGTCTGCAGTGTTTCGTTCGAAAAAGAATTTCCTAGTCTTCCTTCCTCACAGTTAAAG
>NC_068982.1:183824783-183828101 GCF_001194135.2 Octopus bimaculoides | reverse complement strand
AGGAAAGAGAAAAAGAAAAGGAGAGAAAGATAGAAAGGTAGAGAGAGAGAGAGAGAAAGAAAAGGAGGGAGAGAAAGAAAGAATGGGAAATCGAGAGAAAGAGAGAGAGAGAAAGGGAAAGAGAAGGGTGGATGTGGGCTATAAGGATAGAAAGACCATTGTATTAGGGAGAAAGGGAGGGAGAGATGAGAAGAGAGAATAGAGAGACATAGAGGAGTAAATAAAAAGGATGGGAGAGAGAAAGTGAGATAGAGATAGAGATAGAGATAGAGAGAGAGGGAGATGGAATCTTGGGAAAAGAAGTGAATGGGGGTAGGATGTGTTGAAGTGAGAGAGTGGATTGAAAGCGAAAAGTGGGGATGAAAAATAGAGCCGCCAGCGAGAGAAAATGAGACATAGATAGATAGATAGATAGAGAGAGAGAGAGAGAGAGAGAGAAAGAGAGAGAGAGAGAGAGAGATTATAGAGAGAGAGAAGGAAAAGGAGTGAGAGTTAGAGGCGATGTGTGAAAATGCGAGAGAAAAAAGTAGGAGAAAAAAAAAGGAAAACGGGGAAGCAGTTAAGAAAATGATAGGAAAGTTGCATGCATGTGAGAGAGACAGAGATAGAACAAAGCAGTAACGGAGAGAGAGAGAGAGAGAGAGAGAGAGAGAGAGAGAGAGAGAGAGAGAGAGAGAGAGAGAGAGAGAGAGAGAGAGAGAAAGAGAGAAGGAGGGAGGCGATCGTGATTGCACAGAAGACATGAAACAATGGCGGCGGTGATGGAGAACAGGGAGGGTTTGAAGTCTTCTGTCTGCCCAAATATGTGATGAAAATGCAAGAAGCAAAGAGAAAACTAAAGGCAGTCGTGACATAATTGAGAAGAAAGACATAACTCAGAGAAAAAAGAGGAAGAAAAAGTGAAAGAAATTCTTACAAAAGAAAAAAAAAAGGCAAACTAAAAAGTCAAAAACAGAAGAATTGGGGAAAATCATCTGAATTTATCGAAATGATTTTTGTTGTTAGTAAAGACTAACTAGAGCAGACAAGAAAAATGGAGACAATAATAATAATAATAATAATAATAATAATAATAATAATAATAATAATAATAATAATAGCAAGTTAAAATGTAACCAAATAAAAGCAAGAGTGGGGAAAAAAAGCAACTAAAAAAAGTGTAACAAATGGAGCAGACGATAAAAAGAGGAAATGGAAGGATTGGAAAAAAATGTTTAAATCGTTGAGCAGACGATGGAACAAGGAATAAGTTTTAAAAAATGGAATAGACGATAAAATCGGCGCGCGCGCGCGCGCGCGTGTGTGTGTGTGTGAAAGAATAAGAAACATTTTGGGGAAGGTGATGAAAATAGAGAATGTAAAAAGAAACTCAGAGTCGACGGAAAACGAGAACGGAAGACGAAAATGCACACATGCATAAATAGACACACACACACACACGCACACACACACACTCATACACACACGCACGCACAAACACAGACATACACAAAGGCACAGGTATAATAATATACACTCACATTCACTCTCATACATGCATTCACAAATGCACACATACATACATACGCAAACACATATACAAGCACATATACGCACATTACACAAACCGCTTCAAAACGTTAGGAAGAAAAGTGGTGTGTGTGTGTTTATGCACGTGTGGATTTGTTTCAATGTGTCTCAGCATTTTGGTACATGTTCATGTATTGTTTACAGTAACATGTATTGT
This sequence comes from Octopus bimaculoides, assembly GCF_001194135.2. NCBI lineage: Eukaryota > Metazoa > Mollusca > Cephalopoda > Octopoda > Octopodidae > Octopus > Octopus bimaculoides. The sequence continues at coordinate 183,826,375 of NC_068982.1, read as the reverse complement.
ATGCATGCGTTTTATACATAGTTATATGTACATGTATGTATATGCATTTATATAACATGGTTTACGTATCTCGGACCTCTCGAAATTAGTGTTAATTTATATATCTACTGTATTATTGGACCTATAATTTACATGACTATGTAACCAATCATTGTTTATTCGAAACAGCTGTAAAGATAAGACTTGACTGCAGCATTCATTGAATTACTTGTATATGCAATTTTCCTTACGTTTAGCTTTTTATCTGCATGTCTGTATCTGTATGTGTGTGTGTATGTGTATACATATATATATATATATTTGTGTCTGTATATATATATATATATATATATATATATATATGCACTTATACTCACATACGCACACACACAGACATGTGCAGTGAGGGATTTTTCAGGGTACCACATTTTGGGGAGGAAGGAATGGGCATAGTGATTAACAGGAGACGCATACAATAGTTGATGAGACAATGCGGATAAACGGGTGAATTGGTAATACTCGAGAAAAAGTGTCACGTATCCACCCTGCTCCAAGTAGAGGCCATCATAATAAGGGAAGAAAAATGTAGTGATTCATTGATGGTCGTGTTTATTGTCTTTATTTGTTTCTTCACTTGCAGGATCTGGAAGAAGGGATATTACCTATGAGTTTTGGAAACCCTTCTATACCGGTGGGATCAATGTTGTTAATGCTCTTCTTGAATCTTTGTAAATTGATACCCGTAGGAAAGACATGAATTGCGAAGGAATTTCTGAGGGCCAATGATTCATAAAGGAAAGACTAGGTATAATGATATGTTCGGAGCCTGTGGAATTGGACACAGCATAGGCGAGAAGAAGATGAGAAGCGATTGGGACAAGAATGCCTGAGAATGTGTGGTATGCGTTCAGCAAGATTCGAGGAGCGGAGGCCATCATAGTTCTGGTAGAAAATGCAGAAGGAGAAGACAGCGCGCCTGTTGGCCCGTGTCTAGAGAATGTCTTTGAATGACATTATGCCATTTAACCTGCATAACCCTTTGTTGGATACAGTCCTGAATGTCTGCATGTGCCGTAGATTCGCCATCATCGCAGATCTGAGAGTAATACTTCATTGTAGCCCAATGGTGCCTAGTTGTGTTGCAGTAGCAACTGAGTTACGAATATGGTAGCGGCACTCCGTTATATCTTTGTTGAGGATCAATAGTTGATAAAGGCTAAAGTATTTTCTGTCCCTGAAGAGCAAGGCCGGTCTTTGTGAGTTCATACTTTTGCTATGTCCCGGATGTGTATTCACTCAGTAATGGTGACGATTACTTTATGTAACGACCTTGAGACTTCTACTTGCATGTTGTTCATGTTTAGAAGTGCTCTTTAGTTCCAGTTCAGTATTATAGTGGTGATGGTGATGGTGATGGTAATTGTATTGATGATGGTCTTGGTGGTTGTTTAGGTGATGATGGTGGTGGTGGTGACATTGTTGGTGTGATTGCGTTGGTGGTGATGGAGACGATGGTGGTGATAGTATTGGTGGCGGTGGAGGATGTAGTGGGTGCAGTGGTGATTAAAGTGATGATGATGATGATGATTGTGATAGTGGTGGGTGTGGTGATG
>NC_068982.1:183817956-183824396 GCF_001194135.2 Octopus bimaculoides | reverse complement strand
TGTGTTAATAGACGGTAATAATTACGTAATTGCAAAAATTGCTGGTGGCTTGGTGTAAAAAGAGTGATGAGGGTGTGGTGTGGCGGTGGATCAGTGTGGTGGAGAAATGGTGCGGTGGAGGACTGACAAGGCGGAAATTTGGTGGGGGGTGTAGGAATGATTTGGTGGAAAAATTAGTTGGTGGGGACGGAGAACTGATGTGTTAGAGGTGTCATACCATGGTGAATTGACGAGGTGGAGTTATGGTGAGATGGGGGAGGCGTTGGTGTAGTGGGGGAACTGGTGTGGGTGAAGACTGGAGTTGTGGAGGTCTACTGTGGTGAACAATCGGTGTGTTGGAGGTCTGGCGTGGTGTTGTGGTGTAGGGTTTGTGTAGTGGAGAATTCGTGAAGTAGTGAAGAATTGAGGGAGATGGTGGAATGGTTTTGTGGAGGATTGGTGTAATGAGGATTGATATAATGGAGGTTTGGAGTTGTGGAGGAATGCCCTTATGGAGGACTAGTGAAGTAATGTAGCTTGGTTGTGATGGAAGACAGATGTGGTGGAAAACTTAATGGATGATCGGTGCAGTGGACGACGTGTGTGGAAGAAAATTGAGGATTTTGGTAGATTGGTATACTGGTTGGTGGTTTGGTGGCGGGCTGGTGTGGTGCAGAATTAGTATTGTAGAGGATTGGTGCGGTATGAGATTGGTAGCTTAGGGTATTCATGTAATGACGGTGTAATTCAGTAGAGGTCTGGTGTTGTATGTATGTGTGCGTGCGTGTTTGTATATATGTGTCAGAGTGTGTGTATATATATATATATATGCATGTGTGTGTGTGAGTGTGTGTGAATGTATGTATGTGTGTGTGTATATGTATATGCGTGTGCGTGTGTATATATGTGAGAGTGTGTGTATATATATGTGTGTTGTGTGTGTGTGAATGTATGTATGTGTGTGTATATGTATATGCGTGTGTGTGTGTATATATGTGTACGTGTGTATGTGTGTGTGAAGGCGCGTGGCTTAGTGGTTAGGGTATTCGGCTCACGATCGTAAGGTCGTGAGTTCAATTCCCGGCGACGCGTCGTGTCCTTGAGGAAACACTTTATTTCACGTTGCTCCAGTTCACTCAACAGGCAAAAAATGAGTAGTACCTGTATTTCAAAGGGGGCAGCCTTGTCCACATTCTGTGTCACAACCGAATCTTCCCGAAAAGATGCGCGTATCTGTGGAGTACTCAGCCGTTTGCACGTTAATTTCACGAGCAGGCTGTTCCGTTGATTGGATCATCTGCAGCCCTCGTCGTCGTCACCGAATGCCAGTTTGTTTCGTTTTTGTCTGTGACACTGAAGCTATGGAGACATGGTAGCAGTGGACTGGTGTAGTGGGGGTATGATGTTTGTGATGGTCTATAGTGGGGGAGGTGGATTAGTGTGAAATTATAATGCCAATGATTGATTGTTGGGGTTATGTTGATGTGGGACAGGACTAATATAGTGGAAGATTGGTGCACCGGAAATGTTGTTTACCCCAAACCAGTCTTAATTAAAGACATATCATTCAAGACCATCCTGTGTATTTTCAAACATACTATATCTTATATTACATCATTCTATATGTTCTCCATTTTAAAAATAGTAGGTTGATTTTAGGAAGACCGAATTGTTAATTTGACAACCATGCACCAAGACCCTTCTGCCGACGAAGCTATATTCTTGTCATTGGCGATCCGACTCCCGATATATGTCTGGTTTAATTCCGTTTTATCATGATTAAGGTCTTTTAAAATAGAATTATTGAGTTGCGTAAAAAAGGGTTTCCGTTTATTAAAAACAAAAATTGCATTGTCACGGCTTCCGTTTATTCGTATGTACACACACACACACACACGCACGCACACACACACACACACACACAGAGGCACGCTCACTCACAAACGCACACACATATTGCACTCTACCTCATCATCTGGAGTTGAAGAAATCATGGCAGAACGCTAGCATTTTGTGTGTGTCTATACAACAAGATATATACCATGTATGTATGTATGTATGTATGTATGTTTGCCATGATAGATCGCTAGCCACTAAACCTTTTTCTATTTTCTATCCCTGTTTATCTCTGTGTTCCTTTCTGTTAAAGAGCGTAGGCTCGAAACGTAAAAGACTTTCTCACTTCCCTACCGTTAAACTAATACGTCTATTTGTTGTTTACACACCGTCTTCGTCTTTTGTGTTTTTTTGTAAATTCTCACTACATGCATACATACGAAACTCTACCTTTGTGTCACTTTTTAAACTTTCGATTAACGAAATAGGATGGTGTATTTCTTTATTACAAACTTTCGCTCAAAGCTGTAACATAAAAGAAAGTGACTGGAGGTGATCATAATGTGTGTTATCAAATCATTCTATTGGCGAATGCCGAAAAATAACCGTCATTTCTTGGTGAACTGAATTCACAAACCAGTTTCAGTTTCCGGTAATGAATAAAACCATATGTAACAAGCAATGGCTAAAAAGGCTTGTCAAGTCTGCCTCATAGTCCCAGCAAACAAAATGGAAAGGGCGTTGCCCTGGAGGATGGCAAAAGAGACGTGCTGGAGAGCCACTTTGACTCAAGGGTCTCGTATTTGCGTATAGCCATCGCCGCCCCGATAGCGGTGGGCAGGGATGTGGTCCGGGGGCCGAGAACGCTGGAGGTCTCCACTGCTACAGGCTCGACCAATACTTTGACAATTTGCCCTTCTCAGTCTGACGAGCAGCGGAGACTGAGCTGGTAGCTGAACACAGCTGGAGAAGATATCACACCATGTGGCATCCTAGATGAGGGGCCTACTGTCACGGAACGGGAAAATGGTCATGTCGTCAGGCCTTTTACCGTCCCCTCAGGCTAGCCCTGCTGGTTCGAGCTGGGAAGGAAAGCCTGCTGGGTCTAGACCATGCGCTAAAAGAAGAACTTTCATAATATTAGTGTTACAATATACACTGTCTACATAAAGTAACGAGCTGGCAGGACCATTACCCGGTTGGACAAAATACTCAGCGGCATTTTATCCGGCTTTACGTTTTTGAGTTCAAATTCCGCCAAGGGCGACTTCGCCTTTTATCCTTTTGGGGATCAATAAAATAAGTACGAGTTCAGCACTGGGGTCTATGTAACCGACTTATCCCTCCCGCCAGCAATTATTGTCCTTGTGCTAATATTTGAAACCAATATGTACAACCTATATATTTTATGTGAAATATAATAGTCTTCTTGTATTGTTATAAATACTGGAAGATCACAGTAAGGAAACAGGATTTGATATGAATATGTAGAAATTTAAATGTGAAACAATGAATGAATAAACGTTTTAATGCCATCCATATCATTTGTACTGGTTTTATGAAGATATGATTTTTAAATGAGATATCTCCTGCATAATATTAATGGTCTATCTTCATTCCAGGGCCTCAAAAATTTGCTGGGTTGCTGGATGTGTATTTACAGCATACCAAATCAATTCTACACAACATCAGAGAAGATGACTCATGGAAAAGGATGGTCACTGACACACTACCTGTGAAAGGACTCTAATTTTACATTCTCCAAGCAAGACGAACAGCTTCTTTGCTATCATTTTATATACCTGTTCACTATCCTTTTCTCAGTAACTTTGGTATAATAATCAGAACAGTATAACAAAAGACATATCCACCACAACAAAAAGACAAAACCCAGAATCTCCGTGAGTTTACTTCTGTCATGTACAACCAAGCATTGAACCTCATTGAAAATACGATACGGTTCTTGATTGGTAAGAATCTTGAACAATGTGGACTGCCAATACGAAGTGTAATTGCAACTCTCTGTTAAAAGATTCTTCAGGCAACCAGCTATGACATTCAACAACTGGAACAATATATCTACCAAAATTAATGAGTCTGGGTTCAATAAACAAAAGCATATACAACGATCAAATAGTCCGTGATATCTGATTCATGAGGAATAGTTTTCCTTGATACTGTCGTCGGTACAGGTAAAACTTTGTTGATTAAACATAATCTTGGTTAAAATTCTTTTACACAACCAGAGTATTATTGGTTTCAAATTTTGGTACAAGGCCAGAAATTTTGAGGGAGGGGTAATTCGATTACATTGACTCCGGTGTTCAACTGGTACTTATTTTATCGACCCCAGAAGGGATGAAAGGCAAGTCGACCTTAGCGGAATTTGAACTTAGAATGTAAAGACGGACGAAATGCCGCTAAGCATTTTGTTTGCCTGGCGTGTTAAAGATTTTGCCAGCTTACCACCTTACAACCAGAATATTATTGTAGTGGCCTCATCTAGAATTGCAACAATTTTCTTCGCATGTAGTAGAACTGCACACTTTGCTTTTAAGCTGACTCTCAACCTAACATTCATTGATAGTTTTGTGTGCAATATAGACAAAAGTTTTGGAAGAAACAGAGGTTCTGAAACTGGCCAAACAGATACAATTGGGCAAGAGTACAATGGCGCATAGACTTACGTTCGAGGTTCGCGATAACATCTTACACAATCCCATAGGAAACTCTAACATTACGGTAATTTAAAACAAACTCTCTCAGTCATTCTAAAGAGTTCATCAAATGATCAGTTGTGAGCATTCTCCGTAGATGGAGAGGAGCCCAACAACTTCACCTTTCTATCATCGTGAGAATTGCATTTCATAGAAATGCATTCAGAAGCCAAATTGACTGAACGTTTTGCTTCAAGCGGGCAATAGTCAGTTGCAAACTGACACAAAAATAAGATGTCAAAAACAATCTCAAGAAATGCTATTGAAAGTTTATCTAAGCCTGTCACCGGATTACGGAGATCACGACTGTCTTTGGGAACAAGTCATTCTGGCTCTCAAAAGTTACATTAAGCAGGATATTGCTGCCACAATCATTCAAAAGGTACCGACAAAATCCAGATATGATCCAACAGTTTCTCAATTCTCTTCAACCCACTGTTGTCTTTCCTCTCAACCGACAAGTGAAAATAGAAATACCTCTTATGTTGCTACGTAATTGGGATGCACAGAATTCCGTCACAGTACAAAACTAGCTGTCAAAACTTTTTTACTCCATGGGACCGAGAGCACCATTATGACTAGTAATGTCAAATGAGAAAATGTTTTTATTCTGGGCATTTCTCTCATCCTATCAGATACGCTATTTCTGTTCTATCATTTTCGGTTAGTTTTCAGTAAAACTGTCTTTTTATGTGATCATCAACAAATCTGAGACAGTTCCTCGGCATTTCTGACACAAAATCCATGTCTTTCATGGGCAAGGTCCATGTTGGATTCTCACATGTAAGGACATTTTTTTCCCCAGACCTCAGAACCGTAGTTTTTATTGAATAAAACAAATTTCAGCTTGAAATGCTTTTCTTTTATGTATTGCGCATTAATTTACAATTACAATAGATATATATATATATATATATATATATAAATTTAAGGAACGGAGTAAACGCATGTTATAACTGCATACTTTATTCCGACATATGTTTCGAAGAATTACAATTTATGCGATCCATAGGAATCGTCGATTCTATTAGCCCATTTATTCTATCCGAATTATTATTTATTAGGATAAAATAAATACATATAATTATATATATATATATATATATGTGTGTGTGTGTATGTATGTATGTATATATAATTATGTGACACTTATTCGGTAGCCATGATAAGTGTCACATATTTTTACAGATAAGTCTCTCTATTTACATAATATCGAAGTCTCTTTCTTTCTTTTTTTGTCCTTCCTATCAATATATATATATATATATATGAACGTAATTTTGTGACTAAAGAAAATACGATTTTGCTTTACTTTAGATATTTCCTTGCAATAAAACTAATATGTATCAAACAAAACAAGCAATTCTATTAGTAATGCGTTCTATTCAGGAAGAAGTCTTGGATCGCCAACATTCCTTGTCTTATGGTTTGGTGCTATGGTAAAAAGGAGTCCTTAAAAGTAGGCATGCAATATGGAGCCGGCCGTGAGAGAATATATCTCCAGTAATATATGGAAACAATGTGGCAAAGATGTTAGCCGTTTTCACTTTTCGGGATTAGATTAGCAACAACCAATATTCAATGCAATATATATATATATATATATATACTCTTTTACTCTTTTACTTGTTTCAGTCATTTGACTGCGGCTATACTGGAGCACCGCCTTTAGTCGAGGAAATCGACCAAAGGACTTATTCTTTGTAAGCCTAGTACTTATTCTATCGGTCTCTTTTGCCGAACCGCTAAGTTACGGGGACGTAAACACACCAGCATCGGTTGTCAAGCGATGGTGGGGGGACAAATACAGACACACAAACACACATGCATATATATATATACATATATACGACGGGCTTCTTTCAGTTTCCGTCTACCAAATTCACTCACAAGGCTTTGGTCGGCCCG
>NC_068982.1:183814285-183816012 GCF_001194135.2 Octopus bimaculoides | reverse complement strand
CCACCACCACCAATACTATCACGAACATCGCCTAAAGAATCATTACCAGCATCACCCCTCCCCCAACTACCACCATTACCTAACGGTGCTCCCACCAGCGTCATCCCACCAACATCACCACTACTACTACTACTACTACTACTTTCACAACCATCATCGCATCCATTATTTTTACTCCCTCCCACCACAACCACCACTTCTAACGCCTCATCATTGTTCAGTGAGTCGATCTCCGTTCAATTACAATGCTCGTCTCAGTCAGTAATTGAGTCAGTCACGTGTACCCTGTAACACAGTCACTAACAGTACCTTGTGTAGAGCCACTTGCTGTACATTCTATACAGTCACTCACGGTACCCTGTTTAGTCAGTAACAACACTGTACAGACCTGATGGCGATTTGGTTGCCATTTCTCTCACGTAGATAAACCACGTACAAAATCCTAACGGTTCTCTCATATAATACGTCTGTATGTGTAAGTATTGGCGGTTCCGTATAGTTCTGTCAATGTGCATCTATGTATTCATATGTAATTGCATGGTACAGACACGTATTTGTGTGTCTATATATACATATGCATTGTGTGTATGTGCAAGTGTGTGTGCATGTGTGTGTGTGCATGTATTAGTTTACGTGTCCAGATATACCTGCATGTATGAGTTTTGTCTTTTCCATATAAGTGCCTATCTATCTATCTATCTATCTATCATTTGTATTTTGTCCCCTCTATGTTGAGCCCTGTGTGGCTAATAAAGAAACATATCTATCTATCTATCTATCTAAGCGATTAAGTCGATTACATCGACCCCAGTGCGCAACTGGTACTTAATTTATCGATCCCGAAAGGATGGAAGGCAAAGTCAACCTCGGCGGAATTTGAACTCAGAACGTAACGGCAGACGAAATACTGCTAAGCATTTCGCCCGACGTGCTAACGTTTCTGCCAGCTCGCCGCCTTATCTGTCTCACCGCCGCCTCTATTTGTCTATCTTTCTGTATGTGTGTGTGTGTGTGTGTGTGTGTGTGTGTGTGTGTGTGTGTGTGTGTGTGTGTGTGTGTGTGTGTGTGTGTGTGTGTGTGTGTGTGTGTGTGTGTGTGTGAGTGTGTATGGATGAGAATGCGTGTTTGCGCCCAGCAGACTAAGAGGAAAAGTGATTCATATGAAGGTTTCCGATGACCAATTTCCGCAATCTCAGTTCAATATTCTTCAGGTTGTACTAAAGCAGCGAGACTGCTTCTGTTATTCCTAAATCCATCAATCCACTAATCTATTAATCCACTAATCCTTAATCCCATTAGTTCTATCCTCACATTCCATTGCTCGAACGATGTTCTCAGTCTTTATTCTCTTCGCAACTAGCGCCACCACAGCGTCAGCGTCATCATCATCATCATCATCATTATTATTATTATTATTGGCATCAGCTTCATTCACCATCACACCATCACACCATACCACCACCAGTACAGCCATCATCACCACCACCACAAACGTCACCACCACCACCACCACCACCACCACACTACCATCACACCATACTACCACCAGTACCGCCACCATCACCACCACCACCACCACCACCACCACCACAACCACCACCACCACAACCACCATCACATCACCCATCACCACCACTACTATACTAACATCACCATCACCAGTGGTACCACTATAAGCACCACCACCACCACTAGCACCATCATTACCACCACAACTACTACTACTC
>NC_068982.1:183812563-183813313 GCF_001194135.2 Octopus bimaculoides | reverse complement strand
TTACTTTCCAACTTGTTTCTTTCTTCCGACATTTTCCGACTTCTTACGATTTTTCCCGTCTTCCTCCGACTTTTTTTTCTGCTCCCTTCCGACTTCTTTCTGGTTTTAAGTACTTCTAATTCTTTTCCCTACATTCATCCCTCCGCTCCCCACTCCCTGTCCTTCTATTTCACTCCTTTTATTTTACTCCTCCTACTCTTTCGATTCATCCTCCCAGCGCTCTACCCACTTCTACACCCAGCGCTCTACCCACTTCTACACTTTCAACATTTTGCCCACTCTTCCAGTTCTACAGTCACCCTCCACATACTACCCTGATCCCTTCACTTTACCTTTGCCCTGCTCGAAGTGTGGTTGAGATTCTTACTCATCCATCCATACCTTATTCCACCCTCACTCACTCACTCACTCACTCACTCACTCACTCACACTCACTCACTCACTCATTCACTCACTCGGTCAGTAACTCTGTCGGTCAGTCAGTCAGTCAATCACTCTTTTTCATACTGTCACACTCTCACATATATCCCCTCCCTCGCTTTCGAATTTCCGTTCGTACAGAAATATCTTAGCTCCCCACCTCGTTCATTTCTGTATCATTGCAATCAGTCAGTCAATAAATTATTTCAATCAATCAATCAATCTATCTATCTATCTATCTATCTATCTATCTATCTGTCTATCTAGCAAGCAGTTAAATATTTATAAACGCAGACAGACATACAGACAGACACACACACACTCAATGTT
>NC_068982.1:183806308-183811408 GCF_001194135.2 Octopus bimaculoides | reverse complement strand
ATATATATATATATATATATATATATATATATATATATATACACACACACACACAAGGTTTGTTTAAGGATGATGAACGAAACACCCATGTTTCCAGAGGTGAATGATTCAAACCCCAAAGAATTCCTCTCGACACATGGTGGTTATGATACTCCCCACTACTCAGCTCGTGATCAGAGATGCACATATCGTCAACCACCAAGGGACATGCTCATAGCTTTGGTCCTGGTAAAGTGTAAAGGTAGGGTATTTCCAGAGAAGCTCTCAACTCGAATTCTGGGCTATCAACACTGTCGGATTCCAGACTAATACCAAAATACTTCAAGTGTAGAAAATCTTGGTTTCTCAACGGTAGAACTGTTGGGTAAGTGTGGCGATCAGTAAACTATAATCCAAATAATAAAACAAAGAAAATGATTCGTTACAATTGTTTCTGTACCAACTCTACTGGCAACGCCAATTTACGCAAAAGTTCGCAGTGAAAAGTTACGTAATGTTTGCGGTTTCCGACGCCAACTCTAATGTCTAAAATCGCAAACATTGCGTAAATTTTCACTTCGGATATTTACATAAACTGGCGTTGCAAGCAGAGTTGGCACAGAAACAATTGTCACGAATTATTAAAGATATGCTTAAAGGGTTTCTTTGTCTTTTTATTTGGGATATATATAAGGAGAAAAAATATATATTTATACACATTTATATAGGGGTATTTATATGTATGTGTATGTATAAGTGTATGTGTGTGAATGTATGTATATACGTTTCCTTGTATCGCTTGCTGTATGTATTTTTGTGTCTACCAATATGACTCAGGTCGTCAGGTTAGGGGCGTCTCTTCAGATGCTGACAACCTGACCACTTGAGTGGCCAGCTGGTAGAAGCTCAAGGTAAAGAGAAACAGTAGAGTTCTTGGATAAGTTCAGGGAGACGGAGGAAGGTGAAGATGTTGGGCGTGGGCGTAATACAACGGTGAAGGAAGCATTTTAAGGCCTGGAGACCATCGTCGTGGAAGGTGACCGTATGGATGGATTTAATAGTGAAAAAGATCAGGGAGAAACAAGGGGAAAAGGAGAAAGAGTTGAAAAGACGGAGAGTGATCCTTGTGATTACCATCAAAAGCAGAGTAACACTCAGTAAAATGTCGTGTCAACAACCTGCAAGAAATAGCAAATAAATCTGTGGGCATCATCGTCTCATTTGTCAATTCGTTAGATCCATTTTTTAATCATAGAATTTGCTGTTGTTTAGCTTTATATTGTTTTTCGGAATAAAATCTATCTTTATATCATCGCCCCTCATTGGCCAATTCAATAGTTGTACTCTCAATTTGTCGATTGCATAATTGTATCCCATTTTCTAAGCAGTATCCTGTTTTTCTAGAGTTATTTATTTGATTATCGCCAATTTATTTTAGTGGTCAGTTAAATAGTTGTTCTGTATCAATTTCTTTATTTTGTTTTGTTTAAGTTATTCTGTCCATTCCGTAAATTGCTCTACCTGAAGTCGCTAAAGACGTTATTGATGTGCTCTTTTAGTGCGTGCGGGAGTGTATTTTATTACATTTTATTATAAATTACTCTAAACTGATATCCATCCAGTTCATGTTGTGCCTTCATTGCTATTTCCACAGTTGTTGCATCATCAGATGCTTACCTCAACCAGCTTCTAAAGCTGGATTTATTCTGGTGTCAGCAAATTAACTTTTGCTCTGTCGTACAAGCATGTTTGGTGTGTAATTCGGTTATATTTTTTTTCTGTGAACTACAGAGAGTAGATCGCTGATAGTGCCGACTCGTTTTGTAAAGTTTAGTATTTTTATGACGAGAAGCTTTCCGATCAAGATAGATTGCACCGGTTTGTATGACTTTTGTTCTTTTTTTGTTATGTCGTTCAACCAGTCGAAGATAGATGTTCTATTGTTCCATTGTAATAGTTTTATCGCTGAAATAATTTTAGAGTATACATCTTTTTGGTATTTTGCTCACCTCGCCGTATTCCCTACTCATTAGGTTGATTCGTCAGTACTGGACTCTAATAGGAACTCAATTTTGTGTTAGTGTGACGTAGCGTTATTGCCTTGGTAGCGATCCTGGCCGCTCTGTGTTCTGTCTTCCATCTGTTAACATATCGCTGATTCGTGTCTTTATCTGTTGATTGCGTTGTATATGATAGTATTTCTTTTTTTAAATATATACTTCGGTTATATTGTTTTGGCGGGATTTTCGATGGGTGCGTTTGTCTGTTCCATATACAAAATCGTTATCAGTGAACACGAAGCTTATTTTTTCTGACAGTTATAGTGATTTGATGTCTGAGTGTAGTTTCTATTGCAAGCTGTTGCAATAATTTTCCAATCTCACTTTCTGTGTTACATGTACAAGATCAGCTTCTAATTTTTCTAAGGCTTTGAGTTGAGTTTCTGAAATTAAACATTTCTCATGTGGATTGATATTCGTTAACTCTTTTATGGTGATGTGTGCTTTTCATAGCAAACGTTTTGATTACATCTTCGACTTTTGAGTTTAGGTAGTTCAAGTACAGCTTTCTCGCTGATATAGGATGTTTTTTGCTGAATATCCCAGTTTATGTTGTTTCATATTCAGTTTGCTTCTTGGTTTGTAAATAGAGCTCGACCTCGTGGGAGTGGTTTATACATTCACTGGAGAAAGCCCCAGGGTTTTCAAATAAAGAAGAAACATTCCTTTAGAATTTGATATTTCCTCATTTGCAAGTTGTTTCCTTGCCGTTGGATTTTTATGGAGGGCTGGATTGTGGTTTGGGGAAGGGAAGGGGTTGCGGGTGGGGGAGTAAGGTTATAGTTTTTTATTGTGTTGAACGGGAATAGAGAGGAGACGCATGCGCAGTGAGAAGATAGAAAAATAGTCAAGGAGAGCATTACAGAGAGAGGAGGGAATGGACAGGAAACTGCTGCGAGGCAGTCAGTGAGTTAGAGAGACGGAAGAAAGAGAGAGAGAGAGAGAGAGAGAAGAGCAGAAGTAATTAGATAGATAAACACATACATACACGCATACATATATGCATATACACACGCGCGCACAGAACACAAACTCACACACACACACACATACACACACACACACACACACACACACACACACACACACACACTCACACACACACACACAATATACACTTGCAAACATATACGTATATGCATATATACTTATGTGTGTGTGTGTGTGTATATATATAAATATATACATATATATACATACTTATATATATAAATACACACACACATATATATATGGATATATATATATATATGTATGGATATATGCATATATTTATATATTATTTATATTATTATGGATATATATATATATGTATATATATATGTATGTATACACACACGCGCATATATTTTTACAGAGAATGAGAGATAGATTGGCGAAGATAGAGAGAGTGAAGTAGGGAGAGAGATACAAGCGAAAGATGGGGAGAGAGAGAGATTGATAGGAATGGAAGCAAAGAATAAAGAGAGAGAGAGAGAGAGAGAGAGAGAGAGAGAGAGGCAGATGAGGGGGATAGAGGGAGTTAGATGTCTACTCTCGCTGGTGGAGAACATTTTATGAGTTAGTGTTAATGGCTGTCCAATTGAAGAATGTTAGGAATCATATTTAGACCAGTGATCACCAGCATGTCACTCAACAGATCGATAATCTATCAAATTTCTTTATGGATCAGTTATAGTCAACGTTTGTTGTTGTTCTTGTTGCTAATGTAGTCACCTTCGTGGCTTTTGTTTGGGTTTTTGTTGCTATAGCTTCTAAATCTCGCTGTTGTTGCAACGACCGATGTTGATGGTTTCTCTTTTTTTTTGTTGAAACTTCTCTTTTGTTGTTGTTGTTGTTGTTGTTGTTGTTGTGGTTGTTGCTGTTGTTACTGCTGCCATTATCGTTGTTGTTCCTGCTTTTTGTTGTTCTTGTTGTTATTGCTCTTGGCCTTTTAGTAGTCGCTAACGTTTCAAACTGTTGACGTTTTAGTTATGTTGTTTTGCTGTGGGTTTGTAGATATGTTTGTTGTTATTGTCGTCTGTGTGGTATGTTGATGCTATTGTTCTTGTTCGTGTTCTATTGCTTTTGTTGTTGTTGTTGTTGTTACTGTTGTTGTTGTTGTTGTTTTTGTTGTTGTATCTGGCAACAATCCGAAATTGTATGCAGGATATGGCGGTTTTAATATCGAAAATGTGGCATCATATTGACCAGTTATCTGATAAGAGAAACACACACAAACACACACACACACACTCACACACACACACACACACACACACACATACAGCCACCCACACACACATACACATACACACACACACGCACACATACGCGCGCATACAAACACACACACACACACACAAACACACATATTCACACACATACACACGCACACACAAACACACTCATACACACAAATACACACACATATACTCACATACACATACACACATCACAAATGCACACGTTACAAACGTAGACAGGCATATACATTCACACATGGATGTATACACATACAAAGCACACGCATGCGCGCAATGATGGACTACCGCCTTCTGCCTGTTGCAGTGTGCAATCAAATACATGAGGCATTGCATTCGTAACCAACAAACTCATTTAGAATTTTGAATTGGCTCCGAACCAAAGCAAGATATAGAGGGAGAGGAAGGAGGTAAGAAAGTGAGAGAGAGCGTGTGTGTGTGTGTGTGAGAGAGAGTGGGAGAGACAGAGAGAAAGAGAACGTGAGTAGCAAAAAAACAAACACACAAGCAACAATATGATATGTTCGAAAGCAAAAACAAAAGAGAAGCATCTCCAGAGATCTTTTGTACCAACAGTCCATGATGAAGTGGTCAGCATCTAGATAAGTTCTCCTACATTTGTGCTTTAATGTCTTCTGCTAGATAAACCAGTATCCATAATAGACTTTATTCTCCAATGGTATGGCAGAGAGCACTTTCTGTAGAAAACGCCAGTCGGCATTAAATATCTTTGCACGTACACACACACACACACACACACACACACACACAACACACACACACACGCACACACACACACACACACACACGCACACACA
>NC_068982.1:183804882-183806196 GCF_001194135.2 Octopus bimaculoides | reverse complement strand
ATAAAGATATATATATATATATATATATATATGTGTGTGTGTGTGTGTGTGTGTGTGTGTGTGTATATCTATATATACACGCACACACACACACAAACACACACACATATATAAACACAGGCAAGCATGAGAATATGCGACTGTATGTTTACAAGGATTTATATAGCATGATATTTTCGAATCAAGTAGATTCTCTGGCTGAATGTTTTCAACAGGAGTAAGTATGAACGAACAAGGCAGATCCAACAGTTTGTTGATGTAAAGCAAAGAAGATAGGGCAGAAGATAAATCAGAAAATTAACAACTGCTCCTACGCCTGTCGCCTCTCCAACATTCTCCCTTACATATATACGAGGGTGAGTCAAAAAATAACGCCATTTTGTTTAGGACAGGTATAATTACCAACAGAGGAACATGTATCATACGTCAGAATGAAGCTGGTCGTCTGTGGATCACATCCCTACTTCTCAGCGTAGTCACCGTTTCTCTCGATAGCAATGTTCCACCTTCAAATGAGAGCATGTATCCTTGCCCCGTAAAATTCTGTTGACTGTTCTTTGAGCCACTTCTTCACCACAGTTTTCACTTCCTCGTCACTGGAATAATGTTTGCCTCTCAAACCCTCTCTCATGGGGGCCGAAGAGAGGATAGTCTGAAGGCACTAAATTATTCCAGTGATGAGGAAGTGAAAACTGGCACTACTTTTCTATATATCAGTGGCAGGGAAATGAGTCGTTGCTATCTCTAGCGGTTGAGCGTCTACCACTGACAAGACCAAGGAGGGTCGAAATCACAACATCTGGTGGTCTCGGCCCTGGAGGTGCTGGGGATTTATCTCCCTGCTAATAACATAAACAAGAGCCAATATGAAACTTTCACTCGGCAGTAAGTTTATTCTAACAGAACATCCATATTTAAGTGGGGATAAACATTACCTCTTAGTACTTATACTGCTCCTGTTGATAATATGTATGTATGTATGTATGTATGTATGTATGTATGTATGTATATATATATATTTGTTGTTGGCACTCCGTCGCTTACGACGTCGAGGGTTCCAGTTGATCCGATCAACGGAACAGCCTGCTCGCGAAATTGACGTGCAAGTGGCTGAGCACTCCACAGACACGTGTACCCTTGACGTAGTTCTCGGGGATATTCAGCGTGACACAGTGTGACAAGGCTGACCCTTTGAATTACAGGCACAACAGAAACAGGAAGTAAGAGTGAGAGAAAGTTGTGGTGGAAGAGTACAGCAGGGTTCTCCACCATCCCCTGCCGGACCCTCGTGGAGCTTTAGGTGTTTTCGCTCAA
>NC_068982.1:183803195-183804584 GCF_001194135.2 Octopus bimaculoides | reverse complement strand
ATATATATATATATATATATATACACACACGAGTGAGTTGACAAACGTATGAAAAGAGCACTCAACACATTTAGTAGGAGTTATATAGAAGTCCGAATTGAGAGATCCAAAAAGTTCAAGATGGATTTTCTGGATCACTCCATTCGGTCATTTCATAAGACTGAAGGAGTCCGTTAGGGGCCTGCGTAACTTGAAGTAGCACGGAACCGAATCAGACTGTTTTAAATAATACACGAGCGCGCACACACACACACGCGCGCGCTAGAAACACCGCTAGTGTTGTAAATACTATCTATTGCACATACTCAATGTATCTGTTTTGCTTGTTCGCTGGTACACTGCTGTGTAGCGCGATCGGGATGACTCTCCCGAAGCAGTTGTTGTGAAAACACACGAAAGTCATAGACAGGCGAGACAGCTCGACCCCGATCGAATTCAGGAGTGACTGATATCGATATTTCGTCATTTTTGTGGCTTATCAACATCACGTACCTGAACCGAGCCAAGGGGCGAAATGAATCGCCAATCTATGACTATATGCAAATGGTGTAAAAAAAACAACAAAAAAACTCATCTGTTGGTATGTCACGACGACGTGTGTGTATGTGCGTGCGTGAGTGCATGTGTGAGTGTATGTGTATATGGTGTGTTATTTCTTTACTACCCACAAGGGGCTACGCACAGAAGGGGCAAACAAGGACAGACAAACGGATTAAGTCGATTATATCGACCCCAGTGCGTAACTGGTACTTATTTAATCGACCCCGAAAGGATGAAAGGCAAAGTCGACCTCGGCGGAATTTGAACTCAGAACGTAACGGCAGACGAAATACAGCGAAGCATTTCGCCCGGCGTGCTAACGTTTCTGCCAGCTCGCAGTGTGTGTGTGTGTGTGTGTGTATGTTTGGTGTGTATGAGTGTGTGTGTGAGTGTATGTGTGTATGGTGCGTGCGTGCGTGTTACGCGTGTGTCTGAATGCATCAAAATAAATAATAACATGTATGTGCGTAAACAGAGAAAGACAGACCGGACATATTGACTGGAGTGAAACGACAGGTATATTTCTGTATTCAAGTAACGCTACAATCCAATGTTCCTTACTTTAAACAATATCGTTTCACTGAAATTATCTCATATTGTTTTATCGTCTTAAACTTATCACCGAATATCATTCAATTTCGATGAAGTTAAACAGTTTTTTTTTGTTTTTGTTTTTTCGTTCGATGGGGTTTATTTCCTGTAGTTTCAATGTACACGCTTTCTGAAAGTCTCCCCCGTCACACACACACACACACACACACACTCTATCTCTATCTCTCTCTCTCTCTCTCTCTCTCTCTCTCTATCTGACTTCCTTCCTTCCTTCCTTCCTTCCTTCCTTCCTTCCTT
>NC_068982.1:183787062-183802073 GCF_001194135.2 Octopus bimaculoides | reverse complement strand
ATATATATATATATATATATATATATATATATATATACACACACACACACACACACACACACATATATATTTAGGCACCATACAAAACTCTCCAGCACTGAGGCATTTATGTCGCTTTATAGCTATACACATGTATCTATATATAGATATCGATAATAAAATGAGTGAGTACCAGTCAAATATTGATGTTGATTATAATCGATTTGATCGGTTATATTACTCTATCACAGTGTCTGGCCATTTGCCAACGTGAAAAATAAAATGATTTCCAGTAAACAAAGAAATAATGTATTATTAAGTAAAGGTGAAGCCATATTATATGCTTCACCGTAATTCGTATCGACTCGGTACGTTCTGAGCCGAAATATCGTCGGTGTCACGTTACCATTTACTTCCTCTGTTTTATGATTTCGTTGAAGGCACGTGGCTTAATGGTTAGTGTATTCGGCTCACGATCGTATGGTCGTGAGTTCGGTACTTGGCACCGCGTTGTGTTCCTTGAACAAGACACTTTATTTCACATTGCTTCAGTCTGTTCAGCTAACAAAAATGAGTTGTATCTGTAATTCAAAGGGCCATTCTTGTCATACTCTGTGCCACGCTGAATCTACTTGAGAAATACGTTAAGGGTACGCGTGTCTGTGAGGTGCTCAGCCACTTGCACGTTAATTTCTCGAGTGGGATGTTGTGCTGATCGGATCAACTGGAACCCTTGTCGTCGTAACCAACGGAGTGTCAGTTTACGGTTTCGAGTTCCGCTCAGGTCAAGTGTTTTGCCTATGACCACCTTGTCTTTTATGTCACTTCTTGCCATTGTTACATTATGCCACATATTCTTTTTCCTTTTTAAGATCGTTTTTTTTTCGATTTGAGGGGGCTTTCCCTGCTATTTCTATCTGTTAGATTGACACTCTAAGTCTGTTGTTGCATTTTGGCCACGACTACACCTTATATATATCATTTATCGTATATTTTTTACTTGTTTCAATCATTAGACTGTGCTATGCTGGGGCACTGCCTTGAAGAATTTTGGTGGAACGAATCGACCCCCCGTATTTATTCTATCGGCACCTTGTGCCGAACTGCTAAGTTGCGCGTATGTAAACAAACCAACACTAGTTGTCAGGTAGTGATGATTGGGTCAAACACATCTCGAACACACACACACAAACACACACATGTGCATACACACACACACACACACACACACACACACACATGCATACGAAGGGCTTCTACCAGTTTTCCGTCTTCCAAATCCGACACTTACCAAAGGTGCTATGCTGTGGGGCTGAGCCCTGGAATCTTACCACTCAGTGGATTACGGAGGATGTCGATATCGGAGTGATTTCCTCTGTCAACACTTCTGCGAATACTGACTTACAGGGTGCATAGAAGTGGACAGCATTCCTTAAAAGAAACCCTTCCATACATCCTGAAATTCCAGGGGTGATTTATTTGTCGCGGAGTATAATACAGTAAGTTAAAGAATGGAGACGATAATATTACGTTTATTCCTTCATTACGATCGTTTCAACAATACATGGTTCCGACACCTCATTAACACAAATAATGTAATATTATGTAGTATTACGATCTCGTCAGACACAGGTCAAAAAAGCAATACAAATGACACTTGGAAAATAATGATATATATATATTTGTGAAGGCCAAAGATAGGGGCTTATATGCATATAAGAGAAGAAGTGAACCTTCTGACATGTAACTGAAATATAGAGAGTGGCAGTAACAAGATCGGATATTAATTTAGTTGCATCAAATGAGGTTAGTTGTGAGTCTGGGTACTTTAATTATTTTATACAACCAGACAATTGTCTGGTGGAAAAGAAAAAAAAAAAGTAATAATTGGAACTTGAGTGTCAGTATGTAGAAAGTCATAAATTAACTAAGGAAGGTTGATAGATCTTCAAAGAACAATACTGATGACGGACCAAGCAAAGGAATTTAGAGAAAATAAAAGAGCAAGAAAAAAAAATACAGATAAAAGAAAGGAGGCAAGAGTGGGATAAGTGGGAGTGAGTTTTGGTATGTAACTGTCTGAGGTGTGGACTGTCAGTTACAATCACTAGTTCCAATTATTACTTTTTTTCGTGTATTAATTGTTCTCCAACAATTATTTGTTAATGCAGATAGTGAAGTTTTGTTTGAATTTTGTTGTTAGGTATTCTTTTAGTTGTTTATATTCTTCACTTCTTTATTCGTAATCGGTTCCTGTTCGCTCGTGTAATAGCAGCATGATGTCTCAGTTTTATTGTTATCGCATCGGTCGTGGTCCATACTATTTACGATCTTCTCAAGGGAAGAAAAAGTCATTGGTCTGGTTCTTCTCTTATTTGCTGTGTGATTCTGATAGTCTGCAGGGAAAGCGTTGCTTTCTTGACGAAGATTGCCTGTTATCATAATTGTTTCGCACTGAGTATCAATTAAGATGTTTTACAAGGGGATGCTCAAAAGTTCCTGGCTTTAAGGGCATCGCGAAAGCCCTGGTTGGAGGTCCAACCTTCCGAGTTCTTTTACAGAGCTTAGAAAAACCGAAAGACCGCTGTAATAAGTGTGTGAATGAAATAGGGGACATGCTGGATAAAACCATAATTAACTGATCCTCCTGTATTTTCTTTTACTCAAAAACCAGGAACTTTTCAGCCCCAACCCTCGTAGATCCCAGTCATTCTTCATTCTTTTTATATAGTCTATAGAGGGATATTCCTTAGTCCTTCTGTAAAAATGACGCAGATCTTGGTTCAAATCAAAGGTTAATTAAAACTTCTTTCGATAGTTCCACGACCTGCGATATCTGGCCCCGGTCTCCTGTCTAGGCGTGGTATATAGGGTAAGGATCTCAAGTGCTGAATTTCAGTTAATTTTCTCCACTTGATAACTGCAATAATTTTCCATAAAAAAAGGGTTACTTGTTTTTATTTTTATCGAAAGAAGGTAACAATGTTTTTTTGTTTTTTTTTTAACTAAGCTTTTGTATCTATGGCAAAAGTTCAAAGAGATAGTCATCATTAAAGAAACATGAACAGTTGCCTTCTGCCGACGTGAATAATTTCGACACCTGCATTCATGTATAAATGTACGTATATGTGCATATTAATATTAGAATTATATACGTACATACATACAGGCGCGCGCTCTCTCACACACACACGCGCGAGAGCGCTCTCACACGCATACACACGTGCGCTCTCACACAGACATAAACGATCTCTCTCTCTCTCTCTCTCTCTCTCTCTCTCTCTCTCTCTCTCTCACACACACACACAAACACAAACACAAACATACACACAACACACATAAATATATACACCTCTTTGTAATTACTTGAGATACTATAAATAGTAGCCTAATCTAAATCAAACACCATATGGTTTTATAAAAATGAAGGATACATTGGATAATGTAGTCAATGAGATACATCATCGGGCATTAAATATTAACTTTCCACAAATATTAATGTAAAATGTGATAGCATGTTCACACTAGTTTACATACATACACACTCACGTGCGTGCACATACAAACACACACGCACACACACATACATACACGCACACATACACACACACATATATTTATATACACACAATTCATTGATGCTATAAAACTTGTGAAAAAGCACATAAATCAATAATGAAATAAGGGAGCATAATGTGTGTCTCTCTCTATCTCTCTCTCTCTCTCTCTCTCTCTCTCTCTCTGAATCTATCTCAATTTACCTGGATAGTAGATTTAATCTTGGGTAGGAAACTTAGTCCGTTGCTCGTTTTAACAACACTTGGTCCTGGGTGCTTTTTATGCAGCTTAAGCACTGGGGCCAGATATGCGGTTCTGATGCTAACTAGAGACCTGGCACCCCAAGGGCTACGTGATGACGTTAAACCGGCCGACAAATACAATAGTTTACCTGAAACCGGGAACGCTTCTTCCGATGAGATTTTGCACGGTTTCCATCCCAAATTCTAAAAAAAAAAAAAAAAAAAAAACTTTCGTCCAACCCAGGTTGTGATGTTGCAAATGATGTTGCATTGTGAGATCGAACCCAAAACCACATTGTTGCGTAGCGAACTTGTTAAACTTGTTAAGCTCACAGTCATGCCTTTGTCTGACGATCTTGCCCCTTGTGAAAATTTCAAGTATACTAACATTGATTCCAAATTTTGGCACAATGCCAACAGTTTTGGGAGAGGTGGTAAGTCGATTACATTGGCCCCAGTATTCAACTGGTACTTATTTGATCGACCCCGAAAAATGAAAGGCAAAGTCGACCTTGGCGAAATTTGAACTCAGAATGTAAAGACGGAAGACGTGTCGCTAAGCATTTCGCTCGGCGTGCTGACGATTCTGCTAGCTCGCCGGCTTATAATAGTAGTAACAATGCTTTCAAATTTTGATACAAGGCCAGCAATTTTTGCGGGGGAGGGGCTACGTCGATTACATCAACCTCAGTGTTCAACTGGTATTTATTTTAACCAGCCCGAAAGGACGAAAGGCAAAGTCTGCCTCGGCGTAATTTGAACTCAGAACGTAAAGACGACAAAATGCCGCTATGCATTATGCTCGGCGCAGAAACGATTCTGCTAGCTCACAAGCTTAGCCCCCGTGGCTAATGATAGATTGAGTAACTGATCAATACTTAAACCTTACCACGTATCATTTAAATGTCTTTTAGTTCCCGATATGACATCGAATATGTAGAGTAAGGCAGTTTTAAATCTTGTATTTTATCTTCACTGGTTGATGTATCTTTATCTCTGCAGGAAAGTTTTTGTAAAAATCCGATGGAAACCTCACAAAGCCACAAGGGACGTTACCAACTTAGATTTCAATTGAGTATTTCCAGTGGCTGTTGTTGATCTTTCTCTTGTATCCTTTCAGAACGTTATTTAGAATATTAAAAACTATATTTCAGTGAAGCGATGTGATATCTTTCTGGTTGCAATTCGTTAACTG
Organism: Octopus bimaculoides; assembly: GCF_001194135.2. Lineage (NCBI taxonomy): Eukaryota > Metazoa > Mollusca > Cephalopoda > Octopoda > Octopodidae > Octopus > Octopus bimaculoides. Next base: position 183,797,099 of record NC_068982.1, on the reverse strand, counting down.
TTTATCACCTCATAAATCAACTTATCGCATTTTGTTCGGTTTGAAAACAAATTGCTTAGTTTTATTTCTTAGTTTACATCCATGAAACAGTGTTTCGAGAGAAAGTCGCTATTCTTGACCCAACCATATCAATAGACATAATGATTTCCTGTCACTTTAAACGACATCTCTTTCTTCAGTACATAAATCTATTCTATTGGATCATACAATAACCTTTAGTTTGATAGTTTCTTCTTCATTTCTCTTCATTTCTCTGCTATATTCTAACAATAAAACCCAATAAATCAATTTTTAAATAGACTAAAGCCTTCACAGGAAAGTCTATAAATTAAATTCATGGTGCTTTACAATGTAAAATATCTAGCGAAAGAGATCGTATGTGTGTAGGAAGAATTTGCGGTTACAACGACGCCATTTGCACAACCAGACAGTCTCCAGATCTTTTCATAATGAAAACACACGGAATTGCTATAGATTAAAGTGCCATGATTTCTAATCCACTTTAATGCAACACATGAAAACTCATTCTTATTCCCTTTTAAGGTATCTTTTTTAAAATGTGTCTTTTTTTTTTTGCGTTTGTGTACGCGTCATAGGATGTGATTTTATTTCATCTGAATGTGTATGAGTATGTATAAACATGTGTACAAGTGTATCTAAATGTGTGCATGTGATGAGAATATGAATGTGTTTGTGTACCTGATTGAAAGTGTATTAAAATGTGTTTGTGTATCTGTGTAAGTGGCTGTGTGTTGGTGTATCTAAATGTGTGTGTATCAGAATGTGTGTGTGTGCGTGTGTGTCTGTGCGTGCGTGTGTGTGTTTGTGCATGTATGTGTGTGTATTTGTATGTGTCCGTGTGTATGTGTCTGTGCGCGTGTCTCTGAATGTATGCGTGCGTTATTTTTCTCTTGGTGTTTTGTTTCCAAATAAATTATGACCAATCAGATTTGGCTGAATGTTTCTCTGCCCGTTAATTTCGATAATGGCGCAGTTCCATCACTTAATTGTTCATTTTTACCGGCATCATCATCATCATCATCATCATCATCATCATCAGTAAAGTTCACTTAGTCCTACAATATAAACAAGCTTACATCAGCTTCCATCATTTCGTTGATAATTGTAAAAACCTTTTCCTTATTAGAAACGGTTTACACCTCTCACTTGCAGCATGCATTAAATTAAAAATAAAATCCATCCCCGTCCTGCCACCGTTCAGACCAGACCTAACTACAATTAAAAGGAGACATGGTGATGAATAAACTGAGGTTATTTCCAGCAATGTAGTACTTTATTTTAACGACCCTGAACGGAAGACAACAGCCTCGGCGGAATTTGAACTAAGAACGTAAAGAGCCAGAAGAAATGCCGCTTAACATTTTGTTCGACGCCCTAACGATTGCATCAGCTTGTCGCCTCATGACCAGTAAACAAGCGTCACTTTAGTCTGCTGGCTGTGGACAGTTGACACTTTCCATCATACCCGGCAAAAATAAGCTGTGAGTTTTCTTCACATTATAATAATAATAATAATGATGATGATGATGATGATAGTTTCAAATTTTGCCTCAAGGGCAGCAATTTTGGGGGCGGGGATGAGTCGATTACATCGACTCCCAGTGTTCAACTGGTACCTATTTTATTGATCCCGAAAGGATGAAAGGCAAAGTCTACCTCGACAGAATTTGAGCTCAGAACATAAAGACGGACGAAATGCCACTTAGCAGTTTGCCCGGCGTGCTAACGATTCTGCCAGCTCACCGCCTTAATAATAATAATGATGATGATGATAATAATAATAATAATAATAATAATAATAATAATAATAATAATAATAATAATAACAATAATAATAATGATAATAATAAAAGATCTGGAAACAGATGAAAATCGAATGTGGAACCTAAAAACATACAATTACTATGCACCTATTGTGATAAAAAATATTCAGACAAATACATAAAAAAAAAGCACCAGGACTTACAGATATATATAACATACAGAAAATAGCACTACAAGGCACCGCACCAATCCTACGTAAAACACTTTCAATACAGTGAAAATAAGAGCACCGCAACAAACAACAGCACATACCGAAGGCGTACAGGGCTGCGCTCGGTAGTGAAGTGAAAGCATGTGATAAAAATAAGTATTGAATAATAAATCAAATACCCTGATGCAGTACCAGGCACTGGCTCTCATGACTTCTGATTTTAAGTGATTAGAAGTGTTATCATGTACATGTTTTGTCTTGGTGTAAAAAATTTGCAATATCAAATATTTTGCTCAATATCATAGATTTGCTAGTCTCCTCGGCAGAAGTAGTGGGGGAGCATCATAGCCATGTGTTGAGAGGAATTCTTTGGGATTTTAATAATTCACCTCTGGAAACATGGGTATTTCGTTCATCATCTTTAAACAACCCTTATTCAGGGGCCTTTTGAGCGGGATGGGCTACTCGACCTGAAGAAAATTCTAACTGCGCCCCACCTGCAAGGTCATGTGCTTTTTATCTTGATATGAGATCACCATGTATTTGTACCCCAGTGTCACTTTGATGGCATGCGCTACTCTTTCATTCAATAATAATAATAATAATAATAATAATAATAATAATAATAATAATAATATTAATAATAAATGACATTTCTTTATTAGTACTGCTGATGGAACCGTTACCGCTTTGGACAGCAGTAGTAGTAATAATGAATACCCTTATAACAAAAAGGCCAGACAACATCTTCACGGGGATAAGCTGAAATTAATGCATACAAGATTTTACAGCTCAATCCGTCATATTCAGCCTATGAGTTTTTCAGCCCATGCTCGTAAAGAACATTGAGTCTGGTTCATGGACTGGAACTTGAAACGAGAGGTAGAAACGCTAATTATAGCCGCTCAGGAACAAGACCTTAGCACAAATCTGATCAAGGCAAAAATCGATAACACTCAGTCAGACAGCAAACGCAGTGTCTGAAAGAAAGGAAACGAAAGTATCAATCACTTTTTAAATGTGTTAAGTATATTAGCACAAAAGGAGTATAAGCATAGACATGATTGCGTCGGCAACAGGCTACATTGGGATGTTAGCCGATTGTGTAGCTTCAAAACAACAGAAAAGTAGTATAGCACGAACCAGAGTCTGTGATAGAAAATGAGAATTACAAGACATCTTCCCGGCCAGCCATTTCTAGGTTGCAAAATGTCAGTGTCACTGCCTATGCCTCCATTTGTGATCCTTGTCGTCCACTGTACCTCATATTGCCACACCAGATCGGTTTGTCGTCCTCAGTTTTGAATACCATGCATATGCTCTTATAAACGTCAGTAAGAACCACAATATTGCATATATATCAACCAGAGAATTCATCAACTACTCCTTTGAAGGCACTGAAAATCCTTCACATTTTGACAAGCAGAAATATGTTACTTCTCTTCTTATTCTTTCTTCGATAAAATCGTCAGGTTAGGATGAAATGTTTCACCACAAACTTGTTTCTTAATGCTTTTGTGTTTCATTTCCAAAAAGTCGATCCATGTTTAGAATTTTATTTTTGGCGAGCAACATTAATAAAAGATTTATTGCTTTTGTGAAACCATCATTTTTCTGTGGAGTCCAGCGTAAATGTCAATGTTTGCTTAAATATTATCATTTTTCTTTCTGCTTCTAATTTCTTTTAAAGTAAATGCCTGATCTTGTTTATGATGCTTTCAAACACACTTTCAAATTCTTTTTCTTTTTTTTTTCTTTTTTTTTGCGTAAGTAAGCAAATATTAAAAACTACTAGACACACAAAACATGTTTATTCATCAAAATATCCCATCATATTCTATTGTCTGTTTCCAACCATGTCGCTGGTTTAGAGGTAAAAAAAAAACTCCGTGCACTCGTTTTTAACCTCATCCACATTCTTGAACCTCCGTCAAGAAAGCAGTTGAGCCATGGCTCGGAAAAGGGTGATAATCTGATGGTGCAAGGTCTGGACTTGTAAACAAGATGAGGCACCACTTCCAGCATCTCAAGTTCCTCAAATTTGTGCCTGGTTACATTGGTAGTGTGTATTGGGGCATTGTTATGCTGTACGAGTTCGCATCTTCGATTGACCTATGTCAGGTAACGGTCTTTTTAAGCCTCAAATGCTCGCAGCAGTTATTGAACATAAAGGTTAGCGTCCACAGTATGACCACTTGGGAAAAGCTCAAAGTGCAAAACCACCTTCAAATTCGACCAAACATACAATATAACCTGTCCAAACCACCCTTGTTTGACAAAAGGTTCTGAAACCTGACCGGAACGAAGCCACTGATTCCTCTTATTAGAAATACAAAAGTAGATTTATGTTCCGTCTCCAAACGACGTCAAACACGGACATCTCGAGAATTTACCTGTAGTTACCTGCGAATGTTCACATGTCGTTGAGCCTTGTCATTGGTCAGTTCATGAGGGACTTCTCGACAGCATCTGTTCACAAGGTCGATTGATGGTGCTTTGTGAAAGACCAACTTCTGCCGACAAAGTACTAATGTTTGTGCTTGGCTGTTCAACAATTTCAAGCAAGGCCTCATCTTCCCTAACAGATCTCCCTGATCTTGGTTTGTCTTTGAGGCTGGTGTCACATCCTTGAAACGCCTGAACCAGTTTGTACCACATGATCGTTGACAGTTCCTTGGCCTTCCTAGCCATTAACTTCCTTTACCTCTGCCCTCGCACTCAGTCTTTACTTCAGTAAGCAGCGTAAAATAGCCCTAACTGCAATTTTCTCACCACTCATTATCAAAGCTGTAAAATTAAGAATAAACAATTAATGCTTATATGTTATATATGGAAACAAAGAATAAACAGTCCAGCAATTATTGGACCACAAGTTGTACCAAATTGTTGTTGTTGGCCCTCCGTCGGTTACGATGTCGAGGGTTCCAGTTGATCCGATCAACGGAACAGCCTGCTCGTGAAATTAACGTGCATGTGGCTGAGCACTCCACAGACACGTGTACCCTTAACGTAGTTCTCGGGGAGATTCAGCGTGACACAGTGTGACAAGGCTGACCCTTTGAATTACAGGCACAACAGAAACAGGAAGTAAGAGTGAGAGAAAGTGGTGAAAGAGTACAGCAGGGTTCGCCACCACCCGCTGCCGGAGCCTCGTGGAGCTTTTTAGGTGTTTTCGCTCAATAAACACTCACAACGCTCGGTCTAGGAATCGAAACCGCGGTCCTATGGCCGCGAGTCCGCTGCCCTAACCACTGGATCATTGCGCCTCCTCTGTATCAAATTAATGATATAAAATAGAGATACAAGTTGCCAAAAATAATAAGTGAAAATCGGAAAGAAAAATTATGACTCAACCTAGTAAATATATAAACTAAATGTTCAGTATGAAACCTTATTTTCTTTTCTTATAATGGCGAGGATGTAAGCCAGACAAGAAAGACTCGAACGTCTACAAAGTTGACTTGAAATCAGTTCAAAAAGAAATCCCGAAACAAAATTGATTCGAAAGTCTCTGTGCCAGGCAATGGCATGAAACTTAAATAATTTATGTCAATAATGCAAGCCGTGTGCATTAAACGTGTCCCACAGAGAAGAACTAATACACACAAAAATAGGATTCCCTAGAGACAAGAAAGTCCTTATAAGACTATGAATAATGATTTGAAATTGCTTAAATAAACAACTTAATGATAACAAGGAGTCCCACCTAAAAAAAGAAAAAAAGGTTCTTTCAAAGATCGAAAACAAACTCAAACTCTTTCATGAAAAGTAGAAGAAAGGAAGAAAGAGAAACCATGGCAGTTGAATATAAAAAGAAGAAAAACCTGAGAAAACGAACCCTAAGACCTTCCATTAATTTACAGAAGAACCTACCTTGCTGTGTAACAAGGTAAGAGCCAGTGTTCGAAGAAAATAGTTCACTGACGGCAGGTAAGTGAAATATTAAATAAACAAATTCGAAGTATTTTTACTTCTTCGCTGGGATATATGGAAAAATAAATAAGCTTGAAGAGTTCTTTAATATTGCAGTTCTACACAGGGAGAGTTAACCAGTGCAACAGGTACGCTACAGGGAGAGGCTAAAAATACTGAGTATTTACTTCCTAGAGCGAAGGCTTTAAAGAAATGCAAGGATATATATATATATATATATATATATATATATATATGCGTGTGTGTAATGTGGAAAATCCTGGAGGGATTGAAAGCTCCTATAAAGAGCTTCCAAACTGGACGAGACTGTAAAGTATCATAGGTCGCAAACGCTCCATTTGGAGCTCATGGGTTTTCAATGCCTTGCCTGCGATGTACGAGGCGTAAATGTTGGTGTGTTCAAAAATGTTTTATCTGAGTTACCGGATTCACCCACAGCAGGGTGAGAAACGTCGCATGCATATGTATGTATTTATGTGTGTATGTATGTATATATGTATGAACTCTCTCACACACACACACACACACACACAAATGTCTTAATTGTATTTCCTTGCACTTTGTTTAGCACATTCTATTGATTTGTATCATTTTGAAATTAACCTGTTTTTTTTTTATATATATAGATATTATTCCATCTTAATTTTAGAAATTTTTGAAAAGAAGTCTGTTCAAACCACACGCACACACGCACACCCACACACGCACACACACACACACACGCACAGACTTTTTTTTATATCTACCAATGATAGATATCTTTTATATGATGATATAATAATAATACAGTATATTTCTTTGAACTATCTTCAGTTGTCGTTCTTTGATTCATAATCATTTTGTATTTAAACAATAAACGAAATTTTCTAACATAACTTCCTTCTTGCGACTTTGATTTCTTTATTGATATTTTATACTTCTTGGCTAAAATAAATTGCATGAATTTTATTTTAGCTTCTTTAATGAAATAATTTCTTACAATTTACACACATTTTCACCTTTTATTAGATTTTTATTTCCTTTTCTTCTCTTATATTTGTATTTTTTTATACTTATTCTATGTATGATTTAAAAAAAAAACATCTTACATATTTTTTCATAACTCTTTATATCTTCATGTTCAGTTTTCCTAAATTTTATGTCTTTATTTTAATATGGTTATAAATATTCACTACTTTGATTAGACCCTCTGATAATTTACGTAAATGAAAAAAAAAGCAAACAAAAAAAAACAAAACAAAACGAAACAAAATAAAAACTGTATAAATGTAGAACCTACAACTGAAAGACAAGCAGACCTGAAACAGACCTGGAGTGAAAGCGGAGGATGTCAATGAAGAGGTCGCGGATGGCGGCGAAAGGACTGTGATGAGCACAACCGATTGAGTAACTGAATGACTAATGAAACAATCGATTAGATAGTTTATTAAATAGCTAGTCAATTGACAAATAATAAGAAATGAAATAGAACGAGTGCGTGTGTTTATTATTGGTATAATCACCCTTCCGAGATACAACAAAATCTGTTTCAACACCCGAGTTAACATCAAGAATCTTACAAACCTATTAAAAAGCGAAAAATTAAACAACTTTACAATATAGACTATCTGAAGTTCATAAAAAAACTAGCAAACTTTAACTTATATATATATCCTTTATTTTTCTCTTCTTTGGGCCCTCGACTCTTTCATGGTATCACCGTCTGACCACATTTAATTTCTTTCTAGGGAAACAAACTGTGAGAAAAATGAAATATACCTTTACTCCAATTCGATATGTTCCAATTCGAAATAGGTACTTTGTTTATCGACTTCGAAAGGATGATAGGTCAAGATAACCTCGAAGTATTTGAATTCAGTGTGCCGGAATAATTGCGAATCTAACTGCAATGTAACATCTAAATGTGACATGGTTCTCTTTCTGCATACTTCAATTGTGACAGAAAAGTTAAAATCCCAAAGATATTTGCTTAGTTTTTCCAGTTGGGGTGGTGAATATCTGGAGACCGTAAGTAGAGCGTCGTCTCTATACAGTCCACCTCTTAGATTCAGGAAGCTTCCGTTGAGTTCGTGAAGCAAAAACAAACCGACAGAGTCCGTGACCTGGGTGGAGTCCAAGGATCCCATAGTTACATCAGAGCTAATATGTCCAATGAAAGACTTAGAGAGGCTAACCAATATAATGGAAGGTTTCACTAAGGAATCAGGTTTGTAGTCTTAAGAAGGAAATGGGGATCTTTTGCGATTTTATGGCTTGGTTCTACCATCTAACTTAAACTCGTTTATTAAAGTAAACGCCTGATTATTAATAGAAATAAAGGTATTGGGGTTGGCCTTTTCCTACATTTTAAATAATCTTCAAGCAATAAAATCTAGAGTCTTGTCTGAAAAAACGTGTAGCTTTTCCGACTTCACATCCAGTGCAAATTTCTGGATATCCTGTTAGAAGTGGTCTTGGAATTTTTTAAATTTAATACTGCCGATAAGGTCCATCAATTACTGCTCACGGTTATCCAATAGCGGGTCGTGGAGCGGGTCGTGGGGCGGGCTCCAATATATACGCAGATCGTATACCTTCGAGCACTACAGGTAGAAAGAATGGCCCGCATTCTTTCTATTGTGGTAGATTGTCCTCCATGTCATCCGTTGTATCAGAGCACTAGTCTTCTGGATCATCATCCCAAGAAATGGCTGGTTTCAGGGCGTGGGAACATTCTTGAGGTGGAATCCTACGTGATTAGGGTGTTGGATTCACGATTGTAAGATTGTGGTTTCGATTCCTCGACCAGGCGAGGCGTTGTGTTCTTGAGCAAAACACTTCATTTCCCGTTGCTCCAGTCAACTCAGCTGGTAAAAACGAGTAATCCTGCGACGGACCGGCGCCCCCGTCCAAGTGGGGAATATATACGCTATGGAAATCGGGAAACCAGCCTTTATGAGTCGGTATGACGCGAGAAGGTAAATTTACCCTTTTACTTTTAATCCTACGTTTGGTTTCTCCAATCCAATGCTTCATTGGTTCCGGTCACGAGGACTCACTCGACTAGATTTTACAAGATGTTGTTAAATAAGGGTCAAGATAAAAGACACTTGCTGCGCAAAGAGATCGAACTCTGAACCGAGTATATTTGAGTATGTGTGTATATATGCATCTGCATATTAATGGATATAATGGATTTTTATGTGTGCGTCGATGTAACTTCTATGCTTATGCATGCGTATGTATTTGGACGTCTGTATTTGTATATACGCTTGAATATATGTGTGCAATAAAGTAACTGCAGTATGTATTTCTGTATACGTCTACATGATTACGCATGAATATATGTATGTATATATATATATATATGTATATATATATATATATATATATATATATATATATATATATATCCATGCATTTTGAATGCATCTGGATGGCTATGTGTATGTTCGCCGTTTCCGAAAGTGTATACGAATAATAATGCATACGAATGCGTGCATGTATACTCATACACACACACACACACACGTATCGGTAAGAATTTATGTGCGAAAAATTCGTGCTCAATGGTATGTATAGATGTGTGCGTATGTATTATGCATCCCTCCCCCACTCACGTTTCACCCTTGCACTCTGCCCCTGCCGCCCGTCTCTATCCACCTATATCACCCCGTGTTTGATCCTGCTGGTTGTTTAGTTGCAGCAGCGACAGACTGCACGAACGGCGGATGTAGAAGCGGTCGTCTGTTAATCTACTTCTATCTGCAGATGGAACAATCATAATGGATGAAGTCAGCAGACGGAATTATCGTCTGATGCTTAATACCCACTCTCTCTCTCTCTCTCTCTCTCTCTCTCTCTCTTTCTCTCTCTATCTCTCTCTATCTCTCTCCCTCTCTCTCTCCCTACATCTATCTATCTATCTATCTATCTATCTATGGTCACGATTTACACAGTGAAAATTTACGTTTCATACGGCATACGTACACACACCACACAGAAGAGAATTGGATTTGTTTCAGTTATTGTTGCTGGTGTTGTTGTTCTTATTGTTGTTGTTGGTCTTCTTCTTCTTCTTCTTCTTCTTCTTCTTCTTCTTCTTCTTCTTCTTCTTCTTCTTCTTCTT
>NC_068982.1:183779795-183780870 GCF_001194135.2 Octopus bimaculoides | reverse complement strand
TATATATATATATATATATATATATATATATATTGATAGAAAGGACAACAAAAGAAAGAAAGAGACCTCGACATTATGTAAATAGAGGAATTTATCTGTAAAAATATGTGACACTTATTCGGTAGCCATGATAAAACTCCGAGTTTCGGATGCCGGGGTGGGAACCCACGCCAGCATCTCTTCAGTTATCCGGCCATTGAAAATTCGTGTGAAAAATGACCGTTAAGCAAAGGGAAATTACTGTGTGGTTAATCGTTATTAAGACAAAAGAGCTATTGACCGCTAAACCCCCTCTCCTTACTTAGCGGTCTATAGCTCTTTTGTCTTAATAACGGTCTATTTTGCGGGACGTAAACAAACTGGCACCAATTGTAAAGAAGTGTCGGGGGACAAGCAGACACATACATAAGTGCGCACACACACATATATAAATAAGACGGGCTTCCATACAGTTTTTTCAACCAAATCCACTCACAAGGCTTTGGTTGTCCCGAAGCTATTGTAGAATATACTTCCCAAAATGTCACGGAAAGAGACTTAAACCATGAGCCATCTGGTTGGAAAGCAAGCTTCTTACCACGCTACGCTTACATACTACTAAAAAAAATTCAATAACGTTATTTTCCTCGTGAAACTAGGCTTCGCCATTCAGAAAGTCCCACGGGCCGCAGATTGTCCTTGACTGATTTAGACCATACTACTTGGCGCGCTATATCACTCTTTCAACACTCCTATCGCTCCACTCCACTCTACATCTGATCTCTACCATTCCAGTGCTCAAGATAAAACAAGACCTCAGATCATACCATTTCTACGCCACATCTCCATATAACATTCTGTTTATTGACTCCCCCTACTACCACCATCACCACACCAAACTCCTCCAGGGCGCGTTATCTTACCATATCATCTTAGCTTCTGATGTCACGTGACATCTCTGTAAATCCCGGCAATATAATTGTTATGAGAAATCCTGTCAATATTTTATAACATTGGTAGGGGTAACGGTGGGTGATGTTGTCAGGGGTGTTGATGGTAGAAATGTTGGGAGATATTGGAGGCTGTGGGGGGGGGG
>NC_068982.1:183777023-183778705 GCF_001194135.2 Octopus bimaculoides | reverse complement strand
ACACCATCACCACAATCACTACTACTCTAGTAACCAACACCCCACCACCACCACCACCACTACCACCAACATCGTCGTCACCGTCGTCATCCTCCACTCCCATCACCACCACCACCACCAACACCATTTGCCGCCGTCACCATCATCACTACCACCATTACCATCGCCTTCATCGCCACCACTAATTCCATCGCCACGTATATCAACACTATCAACAACAATACCTCACTACCTCCACTACACCAACCACTACTCCCACCATCACCATCACCATCACCATCACCGTCACCACTACTACCACCAATGCTTGTACCACCACCACAACCACCACCACCGTGTCATTAACTTTTTCTTCATTCCTCATCAAATGATTGTATGATGAGGAATTCCTGCCAGACCATTCCAGTATCGAGATGATAGAGCACTAATATATCCAAAGCCATATAAAGAATTACCAATTCTCAAGAGATGAACCATTGTTCCGAGACACCATTTCTGTGTTACTTATTCATTAGCTAAGTCTTTTCACACACACACACATACACACACGCACAGAGTTCCATTGTGTGTGTGTGTAAGTGTTAAGTTTTACATGTATCTGTATATGTAAAACGTGGTCATTGACGAATGGTTAAGAAGTTCGCTTCTCAAGAATGAGGAGTCGGGTTCAATCCCATTGCATGGCACCTTAGAAAGTATTGTTTCATCATAGTCTCATGTTGACCTAATCCCCGTGAATGGTTTTGGGTAGAGGGAAACTGTTCGGAAGCCGACCGGTTGGATTCTACAATTAATTCAAATGGCTACTATCGTCACATTGAGTGTCACCCTGATTCTGCCTGAGAATTCCGTTCGGGGTACATTTCTCTGCAGAATACTTAATTCCTTACCATACAAGTCAAAGAATAGAGAATTAGTTGAGTGACTAACTGGATAATGATCACCGAAATCAACGGAAGATCTCGTTACTTATAAATGCATGTTTGAGTACATACATACATACATACATACATACATACATACATACATGCATGCATACATACATGCATGCATGCATACATACATACATACATACATACATTCATACATACATACATACATGCATGCATACATACATACATACATACATACGTACAGTCAATAGACTTTGTCAACGCTGGAGTACCACCTTGACGGGTTTTATTTTATCGGTCTCTTAGACCGAACCGTCAGAAAACAGGGACGTAAAGAACACCAACACCAATTGTCAAGCACTGATAAGAGACAAACAGAGACACGCACACACACATGCACATACACGCACACACACATGTATAAGTTACGGTTCAGTTCAGTCCATCATCACTGAAGATTTGGGTGAGACGCGTGTCTGCCAGTTTGTACCAGAACTGTTTCCAGTTGACCAAAGAGACACTTGGGCTTCAGTTGCACAAAATCTCCTTGATTGTGTCAAGAACGTTTTCTTTTCTTTCTTTTATTCTTTTATTTGTTTCAGTCATTTGACTGCGGCCATGCTGGAGCACCGACTTTAGTCGAGCAAATCGACCCCAGGACTTATTCTTTGTAAGCCTAGTACTTATTCTATCGGACTCTCATGCCGAACCGCTAATTGATGGGGACGTAAACACACCAGCATCGGTTGTCAAGTGATGTGGGGGGATAAACACAGACACACAAACATG
>NC_068982.1:183770310-183776721 GCF_001194135.2 Octopus bimaculoides | reverse complement strand
TACCAAATCTACTCACAAGGCTTTGGTCGACCCGAGGCTATAGTAGAAGACATTTGTCCAAGGTGCCACGCAGTGGAACTGAACCCGGAACCATGTGAAGCAAGCTACTTACCACACAACCAGTCCTTGAAAACTCTGCGTCGGCATCTGAGCAGGTATCGTCAAGCTTTTGGCAAAATTTGATGTAGATTCTCTGCTCAACTTTCTCTGTCATAGTCAATGCGACGATCACACGCTACACACGTTCCTTCGAAGCCCTGCTGTAAAGAGCGGAAGTGAGCTAGAATGTTAAAACTTAGTGCGCATGCACAGCAGTGTTCAGTTTGTGCCAGGTGGCTTCACTCTCCGCGCTTTAGCTTCGTTACTATAGCAACAGTCCGGATACTGATTGATCATACCACGTAGATTAAATTGCTGTCTCTTAATTTCTGAGAGAATGTATTTGCTGTTCTTACAGACGTCTCTAATTCTGTACATTGGCGACGTGTACATGTATAAGGGAGAGCTACATAACGTCATGAGTCACCTATAAACGTAGAAATTTATAGATAGTGGAAGATTGTCCGTCAGGATCGACGATGAGCACTCAGTTATTCGACCAATTGAATTCCTACTCGTGAAAGTATCGTGCAAGCAGCGAAATATTCCACTGATACAAGTGTCTTTAACGTAATTCTCAGATTAAGCCAGCGTGACACAATGGATCTTTGAATTCCAAGCAGAATCGAGAGACAGATAGATAGATTTATAGAAAGGGAGAGAGAGAGAAAGAGAGAGAGAGAGAGAGAGAGAGAGAGAGAGAGAGAGAGAGAGAGAGAGAGAGAGAGAGAGAGAGAGAGAGAGAGAGAGAGAGAGAGAGAGAGAGAGGGTATCGGCTTCAGTGCTGTATTGGTATTTCATTTTTCGATTCCTAGAAATAAAAGAAAATTTAACTTCGGTGCGATTTGAACTCATTAGGCACTGAAAGTAGAGCCGAATTTCCAATTTGTCTACTTTGAATGATATATAAAGACATTGAGATAATGAGATTTGTAATAACCGTTGAGGCTTAAGCCGTATATCATTCAAGCAACATACAGATATATGTTATATAATCTTTTGTGATGTCCTGAAACATATAAGCCTACATATTACCATCAGCTTCTATTATTATCGATATTAAACCCTCTATAGTATTTATATAAGTTATCTTGAAGCTATGTTACATTTTCAACTTTTATTAAATACGACAATTACGGAACAAATATCATCATTTGAGATAGGAAACATGAGGCTTACAAAGTTGAGAAAGTCATCATGACCAACTGACGTGACCCGCTAAAGTAAAATATCTGCAAGCAAAACATTGGCTTTTAAAAGTCAACTTTGAATGCTATATAAAGACATTGGGATAATGAGATTTGCAATAACCGTTGAAGCTTAAGCCTTATATCATACAATCAACTTACAGATATATGTGATGTCATGAAAAACATATAAGCCTACATATTATCATCAACGTCTATAAACTGATTATTGGTTCACATTTGTGCAGCTATTAGGCAAGCTTCCTTTTAAGCTTCTGAAAGAAATTCAAGAAGCAGTTCAGAGAAGTGGGTACAGGGTTTCTGTGAAAGTTAATTGTGATGTGCTAGCATCCTGTCCAATTAAAAAAATTATTTTTCATCTAGTTCATGGAAGTTTCTAATATAAAATGTAAATTCCTATCAAAACTATTTTAACGCCAGATAACTTTCCACCTGATTAGAGCATCAGTCTATCTCAGGTGACATTCTCCTCAGTTATCTTGTAGATATTCAATCAACAGCTTGGTGAGAACTCAGGTATTGTAGAATATCGTGTATTGTCCTAGAAACATAGCGAAATACTTATAGGAAAGATGAACTCACGTCTTTGACCCGGTGTTCTAATATCTTATTCATGCAGTTATTTTTAACACAGGCACAAGGTCAGAAATTTGCTGGTAAGGAGTTAGCCCCCAGTTCTTGAACAATGTAGGCCCCACATTCGTTCGGCCCCAGTACTTGAACGATGCTTTATTTTGTCGACCCCAAAAGGATGAAAAAGACAAGGTTGATTTCGATGGGATTGAAATTCCAAATGAAAATAGCTGGAAGATATACCACAAGGCATTTTGTCTGTGGTTCTAAGAATTCTGTCAACCCACCATCTCAATTGTCACAAAAACTACAAATGTTGAGTGTTGGGTTGGGATTAATTTTATCAACCCAAGTGCTAGTACGACAAGGTTTTTTTTTTTTTTTATATAATTTTATAATTTTATACCAATGCTGAAAGAACAGAAACGAAGTAGTCTCAGGCAGGATGCGAACGCGGAAAGAAACCTATAAAGAGGTACAGTTAAACACTACTCAATCGCATTTGATGTTCTTTCATCACGACAACGACGACGACGGCGGCGACGACGGTGACCGCCGCCGCCGCCGCCACCATCACCATCACCACCACCACCACCACAATAACGTATTTCTGTTACATTTATCAGTGTCCCTGATGTATATTACACTGCAAAATGTTTACACGACAATCTGGAGAAACCGTGCTTTCTTGAGAAGGGACAATATTTAATGCTAGTTTCGTGAGATCAATGGACAACGTAGAGGACAGAAGCAACAATATACAACATATATTTCTAAAGTTTAAAACGCATCTTCGATTATCATTTTAATGGTATGGAATTCCTTGAAGGGAGATTTGTGTCTTATACATGTTAGTTCGTCCTTCATTATACAACTTCATTGACGACACAGAAAGAAAAAGAAGAAAATAATAATAATAAATAAACAAAGCAAAGTAAAAGAGACATAAGATGATAGCAAGGAAAATTAAAATACACAGAAGTGTTGGATTAAATTAGCACAGCGAACAGTGGGAGATGTTTAAAGGGAGATAAGTAAACAATGACATAGATGGACACAAAATTAAAACTTCGAGGCCTAATTAATTAGAAATATATTAGCTGCAGTGTTTACGTATTTCATCAACACCCACTGGCAAATATGCAAGAGCATATTGGTTTTTTTTTATGTGATTCTCTCTCTCTCTCTCTTCCTTTCTTTCTCTGACTCCATATTTCTATTAGTGTGTGTGTGTGTGCATGCATGTGCGTATATCGTATTGAATGGATTGTAAGTTACGAAGGTGTAATTTGCCTGTTGTAACACAGAATTACACTAATTGCTTAGGAATAAAACACAAATGCCCGAGAAAGCAACAAAACACATACAATTCTGTCCGCTGTACCTATACGTCCGCTGTGAGATTGAACGACTTACAAATTGCTTCATTCTGATGGAAATAACTATCAAAGCAACAACGACAACAACAATGGTTTCAAATGTATGCACAAAGCCAGCAATTTTCGGGGAGAGGGTAAGTTGATTACATTGATCCCAGTGTTCAACTGGTACTTATTTTGTCGACCACGAAAGGATGAAAGGCAAAGTCGACCACGGCAGAATTTGAACTCAGAACGTAGCGGCAGATGAAATACCTATTTCTTTACTGCCCACAAGGGGCTACACACAGAGGGGACAAACAAGGACAGACAAATGGATTAAGTCGATTACATCGACCCAGTGCGTAACTGGTACTTAATTTATCGACCCCGAAAGGATGAAAGGCAAAGTCGACCTCGGCAGAATTTGAACTCAGAACGTAACGGCAAATGAAATACCGTTAAACACTTCGCCCAGCGTGCTAACGATTCTGCCAGCTCGCCGCTCTGGCGATAGCGATTATAATGAGTAATAAAATTAGATTTAAAACTGTAACAAAAGAAAACAAAAAAAAAAAAAAAAAAAAAAAAAAAAAAAAAAAAAGAAAAGCCAGCAATTTTAGTGGGAGTGTGTAAGTCGTTAATATCGTCCCCAGTACTTGACTGATATTTTATTTTATCGATCCCGAAAGAATTAAAGGTAAAGTTGACCTGGGTAAGAGTTGAGCTCAAAGCAAAGAGTCGAAAGAAATGCCGCTAAGTATTTTATCCGACACTTCAACGGTTCTGCCAGATTGCTACCTTGACAATACTTTCTCCTAATAGGAACATGGTCTGAAAATTTGGGGAAAGGTTGCTAATCGATTACATAGACCTCAATATTTAACTGGTACTTTATTTTATTGAACCCGAAATGATGAAAGCAAAGTTGACCTTGGCGTATTTGAACTTATGTAAAGAACCGGAAGAAATGCGGCTAAACACCTTGTCCTGTGACCTAACGATTCTGCTAGCTCATTGCTTTAATGATAATCGTTTGTAATATAGACACTAAGCCTGAATTTTTGAGGAGGAGGTTAGTCAATTACATATGCCCCAGAATTTAACTGGTACTTTATTTTATCGAGCCTCAAAGGAAGAAAGGCGAAGTTGATCTCGGTGAGAGATAATCGTTTTGTGTGTGTGTGTGTGTGGCTTCTTTTGTGTATGAAAGAGGAGACGAAGGAAGGACAGGGGATAGAGAGAGAGAGAGAGAGAGAGAGAGAGAGAGAGAGAGAGAGAGAGAGAGAGAGAGAGAGAGAGATAGAGAGAGAGAGAGAGAGAGAGAGACTGCCGGGTTGAAATGCTGAGAGAGAATCGCCCGGGTGGCGATTTTTGTATTGCAACCGTTTTATTTTCCGTCAAAACAGTTGCTACAGCTGACGACTAATGTTGATGTTGTTAGAGCGGCTGCTGTTGTTCTTTCCTTGGTTGCTGCTGCGATTCTAGCTGCTGTCGCTGATACTGTTGTACTGATATTGTTATTTCATTATTGGTACAGATGTTGTCATCTTCACACTATTTTACTCTTGCTGCTGCTGCTTTTGCTGATGCCTGCGTTGCTGCACGCTGTTGTTGCAGCGATGGTGTCGGCAGCAGTGGGGCTCTCCTTTCCCTTTTCTCTTTTGGTTTATGGGCAGAAAGGTGACTGCTTCACTCATATAACATCTATATCTTCTTTCTTCCATAACCAATCGCTTCTTCGTTTGGCAAGGAGAAATAAGTTTGGGATCTTTTCAAGATGTCCAGGTTTTACACGGAGAAAAGTGTATAGTGTGGTCCGAAATCAGTTCCCTCGTCTCATTTTCTTATCACCAGCAGAGTATCGCATCCCTCCAACACTACGCAGGCCAGGAGCCACCGCAGAGCTAGCTGTTATTGGATATTCAGTATTATTAGCCTTAACATCTTTCCAAAATATGTGGCAAAGAGAGTAAACTCGTCTTTCTGACAGACAACCACCGAGTGTTACAGTGCGAGGGCCTCAATGATAAATTAGACTTAGACCCCACCGAACTCCATTGCCTTAGGTGTTTCGCTATGCATCTCGGAGGTTTTTTTTTTTTTGTATTTGTTTGTCGTAGCTGTCTCGAAACAACGACTTTTTAACTACCACACTCCTGCTGCTATCGATACTACATTTGTTGTTGTTGTTGGAGTTGCTGTTGCTATCTTTTCTAATGCTACTGCTGCTGCTGCTACTGCCGCCGCTACTGTTTACTCTGTTGCTGTTACTGCTGTCCATGCTGCTGTTACTGCGTTATTACCTCTCATATCGTTGCTGTTGCTGCATTTGATAATGTTAGAGTAGTAGTAGTAGTAGCAGCAGCAGTAGTTGGAGTAGCGGCAGTAGTAATAGTAGTAGTAGTAGTAGAAGCAGCAGCAGCAGCAGCGGCAGCAGCAGCGGCAGCAGCAGCAGCAGCAGCAGCAGTAGTAGTAGTAGTAGTAGTAGTAGTAGTAGTAAGAAGAACGAGATTGGTAATGTTGATGCAAAAACAAATAAATCCACTTTGAACCAAAAACTTAAAACACATAAAAATAAATATTTATTAAAAAAATATATATAACAAAAAAAAAGCACCGACAACGCCGGTGGCGGTTGTTTAGTACGGTTCTCTTGTCACAGCTTGTCTAACTGTGAAAGCAGTGAGTAATCTGGCTATTATTGACTGGTACAACCTGTTCTTCTTAATGGCCGCAAACAGGTACTGATAGCAAGCATTGTCGTCGACTTCCGGTGCGGCCATTAGCTTGTCTGGCTCTCGATACTAAACTTCCTGTAACAATCAAACCTGTCGGTGTGTTTTGTAATGAAACACTAATGTTTAATATTTAATTTTGTTATAAAATTTTCCAATGTTTCCGATGACGCCTGCACTAGCCAGTGTTTCACTCAGGTCTTACACACAAACACACAAACACACACACACACACACAAGCGCACATGCGTGATATACCCGAGCGCGGACACACACACGCATATATCCATATAGTTATATACATACATACATTCATATATGTATGCATGTATGTATATCCATCATCCATCCATTCATACATACATACACACATACATACCTCCATACACACACATATGTATGCATATGTATATATATATATATATATATATATAT
>NC_068982.1:183769159-183770144 GCF_001194135.2 Octopus bimaculoides | reverse complement strand
ATATATAAAGACTCCTTGTTAATAACATGTATATCTACATATGAGCGTATTTAATTTATGTATGTATGCACACAAACATATGCAGATTTTGAAAACTATTTGTACAATATATTTGCGCGGGCATGCGCGTCTGTATAAATGTATACATGTGAATTTAGCTATGCTTTTTGCTTTGCATATAAGAATGCGAATTATCTACATGTGTTTACAAACACACACACACACACAGAGACAGCCCCCCCCCCACAATACATATACGTTGCGTGTAATAAAGAGGGAGGGAAAATGTTTGTTAATGGATATACATGGATCTATATGTAATGCATATTTTGTTCTGTGGGTTTTTCAATTACAGAAGGTGCGTCATACTGCATGCACAGAAATACATAGATTCTTATATTTGTGTATATCAAGACAAACATATGCATGCTCTCACTCATGCGCATGTGTGTGTGTGTGTGTGTGTGTGTGTGTGTGTGTGTGTTTGTATACCTCGGTGAAGAGAAAACTCTCGCGCGCGCGAACGTCGACGCTCAGTGAGTCGGGATGTTCGCCACGACTAAGCCCAGGCCGGAGCACGTAACGATGACAACAGGCAAAAGGAGGAGGAAGAAATAACACGGAGACTATACGTTGAGTAGCGGAACTAACTTTTTCTTCTTTTTACATCAAACAAAACGTTACATCATCAATACATGGCATAACAATTCAAATAACATTTAGCAAAGGTTTCAGAACATTACATAAGCAAAAGTTTACAATCAAGAGTTCGTACATCAAGTCCATTAAAAGTTCTTTTACTTCTTTGTTTTCTTTTCAGTTAAACAACATGTAACAAAGTTCTTTCTTTTTTTTCTCATCACAGTTAACAGTTCTTTTAACACATGTAACGACAAGTACATTTTTCTTGGAAGAATGTTTACACAAACCTTTACCGTAATAATTTCCTTTCCTTCAAAACTCTCACTATAATCCACAAGTAGTG
>NC_068982.1:183768179-183768647 GCF_001194135.2 Octopus bimaculoides | reverse complement strand
AGCATTATCCTCAACAACCAGAATACGGTTTCAAAACCCAGCTCGGGAGATAGGGATATAACATTAATTTGTTTTTCGGTGGTCGCATCAATATATATATATATAATAAAAAGTTTAGAATGGTATAACAATACATTATAGAACAAAAAATGGACTATATACCTGTTGTAATTTGGTTATCTATAGTCCGATGATATTTCGGAATTACAATTCCTTCTTCAGATCGTTTATATACTCATTTTGCAAGATTCTTGATGTGAAATCGTGTGTTGAAACAGATATTGTTGTATTTGGGATGGTCATGTTGCCAGTTTAGCTAATAAAAACACACGCACTATATATTTGGTGTTAATTTGCTTCAGCTTTATTTTACATTAATCGACAAAATGGCTGATCGTTAGTAAGGAAAGACACACGAATAAGATAGAAGAAAGCAAAGGACCACTGATGAGGTCACAGAAGTGTGAC
>NC_068982.1:183767791-183768169 GCF_001194135.2 Octopus bimaculoides | reverse complement strand
CCTTCAAAACTCTCACTATAATCCACAAGTAGTGACCAACTGACTACTACAATCTCTTGGCTCCACACAATTCCATCTCTCTGTCCCTCTCTCTCATTGCTTCAGTCCCTATCGACTGACTGGTTCCTTTCTGACCATAGGCTCTCTCTTTCTCAGCCTCTGTCTGTCAGTCTCTCTGTTCATCTTCACTGGCTGCTAGCCTTCACACCGGCTCTCGTTCTTCATCCAACTACTGGACATCTTCACTTCATCCAACTCCCTGGCCAACTGCCTCGCGCCAATTCCTGTCTGCCAACTGCTTGATGCCCACTCCTCTGGCTAACCGTTCGCGCCAATTCTTTGTTTATCACAAATACCGTAGCTTTACAGTGCTACCTT
>NC_068982.1:183763419-183766567 GCF_001194135.2 Octopus bimaculoides | reverse complement strand
TATATATATATATATATATATATATATATATGTACGCGCATGAAGCAAAGTTATGAAACAAATATACAGATACAATATACACACAGTAAAATACACATCTACGCCTATGTACACACGCACACACAAAAACACATATGTATACATGTGCACTGTAAATCAGTTTGAGACGTACATACACATTTGTTCGCCCAGAATTACTTCTATTCAATCATATATGTCACATACACTCAGGCATACGCACATACATACATACATACATACATACGCACAGTGGCAAACACTCATACATAGAAATACACATGCATACATTACATATACAATGAATGGCACGTGCAAACACATACACGGATATAGAAAGGAATTTCTGAATAGACAAACACATATGCAAGTACACTCGAGTGCGCGCACTTACACTTACACTAACAGAAAATCACCAGACACATATACTTCCTCTGACGCATGCTTACACTAATACATACACATACATACTAACGCGCACAAATACACATACATGCATAGTCATACATACAAGCACATACACGCTCCACGCATACACAGATACATATGCAGTACTGTGGCAGCATATATGTATGTATGTATGTATGTATGTGTATATATATATATATATATATATATATATATATATATATATATATGCATATATATCAACCTAATTTACTATCGAAACATATATAAAACAAGGCAAATTAACGTTAACAAGAAAACCATCGATTATGTCCTCTTTGAACAATGGTCGGCCAATAGGGGTCGCTGACAGTTCAGTGATGCTATATCCAACTTATCAATAATAATGATTTCTTAATTAGGCATAAAGTCATGGCGATCACGAATGATCAGTTGTGGCATGAATGCATTTACTGGGCACGATATCAGGATACAACCTTGATTGCCTTCGTATAATATACATATTAGAATATATTAGAGTATAACCGTGCACTCCGTCAGTTACGACGATGAAGGTTCCAGTTGATCCGATCAACGAAACGGCCTGAACGTGAAATTAACGTGCATGTGCCTGAACACTCCACAGACACGCGTGCTCTTAAAGTAGTTCCCAGGGAGATTCAGCGTGACACAGAGTGTGACAATGCTGGCCCCTTTGAAATACAGATGCTACTCATTTTTGCCAACTGAGTGAACTGGGGCAACGTAAAATAAAGTGTTTTGCTTAAGAACACAAAACGTCACCGGGAATTGAAATCACAGCCTTGCGATCGTGCGCCGAATACCCTCACCATTAAGCCATGCGCATTTACTATTGGTGTGTGTGTGTGTGTGTGTGTGTATTCCAAAAAAACGAAGAAAGAAACAAGCAAAAAACAGCGTGAGGACGTGGTACATGCAAAGTATTAAAAGATGCTCAGAGAAAGAAAGAAAGAGTATTTAAAGGCTCTCAGGGAAGGAGCGTGTATAGAGTGTGTGCCGCCCCGGGTGGCTCTTCCGTTTGCCGCCCCCGGAACCCACAAAAAATCACATATTGCCTGCAGCAAACCGAAAAGTACCGCCTGGGGCGGACCGCCGTTGCAGCCCCCTTTGGCTACGCTAGTGTATGTATATCACATACACAAATATATCTTTGTGTACGTATACCTATGCTTATATTTATACGTAATCACATATCTATCTATCTATCTATCTATCTATCTATCTATCTATCTATCTATCTATCTATCTATCTATCTATCTCATGTATATAGGAGGGCTGATCAATAAGTATCCGGACTGCTGCTATAGTAACGAAGCTAAAACAGGCAGAGTAAAGCCGCTTGGCAAATATTGACCTTGAACTCTGCTGTGCATGCGCACTAAGTTTTAACGTTCTATCTCACTTCCACTCTTTACAGCAGGGCTTCGAAGGAACGTGTGTAGCGTGTGATCGTCGCATTGACCACGACAGAGAAAGTTGAGCAGAGAATCTACATCAAATTTTGCCAAAAACTTGTCGATACCTACTCAGAGGCCTACACAAAGATTTCAAAAAGATTTCATCGTTCTCGATACTATCAGGGAGATTTTGTGCAATTGATACTCGAGTATCGCTTTGGTCAGCTGAAAGCAGTTTTGACACAAACTTGGCAGACACGCGTCTCATACCCAAAATATTAATTGATGATGGACTGAACTGAACCGTAACTAATCTGCATATCCTCTGATAACTCAGGGATGGTAGTTCGTCGATTTCCTCTCACAGCTACAAGCACATCTGCGATTGTTTTCTCAGTTCTGCTGGTTGCGTATCTTCAAGAACGTTTGTCGATATCAACATTTTTTCGGCTATCATGGAAACGTCTGAACAACTCGTACACTTGTTTGCGGCTCATACACTCCTCTCCATACGCGTTCTGCAACTTTGTGTAGACCTTTGAGCAGGTATCGCCATGACAACTTTCTCTGTCGTGGTCAATGCGACGATCACACACTACACAAGCTCCTTCCCAGTAGTGCTGTAAAGAGTGGGAGTAAGCTAGAACGTTAAAACTTAGTGCGTATGCACAGAAGAGTTCAAGGTCAATCTTTGCCAAGCGGCTTTACTCTACGTGCTTTGGCTTCGTTACTATAGCAACAGTCCGGATACTTATTGATGGGCCCTCGTATGTACATTCATACGCATATATATGTGTGTATTATGCGTGAATGTATGTATGTATGTATGTACGTATGTATGTATGTATGTATGTATGCATGCATGTGTGTTAGTGTATGTGTGTGTGTGCGTTTGTAGTTTACTGTTCCGTTATATGTAGGATCAACAAAAAAGTACTCCACCAAGTGAGAGATAAATATAATTTATTTACACAGTATTTAAACAAGAGCTACTAATTGTTTCATGCCATGGAAACATGATATAACCTGTGTTGTGCCTCCAAGCAATCCTTTAGGCTGAATGGACGTGGTTAGTGCTATGGATGCTGGTCTATGAGAAAACACAAGAAAAACGAGAAGGCTGATGCAAAAAGCGGAACGAGAAACCAAAGGGTGAATAAAAACGGAAAAAAGAAAGAAAAGATAGAAGAGAAAAGAAAGAAAACCAAGATTTGTGCCCCTTCTGGTTTTTCTCGAGTTATCTCATAGACCAGAGTCCTGGTTTTCAAACAACGTGAGTTGGGCCTGGAAGATTGCTTGGAGA
>NC_068982.1:183762114-183763409 GCF_001194135.2 Octopus bimaculoides | reverse complement strand
ATATATATATATATATATATATATACACACACGTAAATGTCGAACATTGAGAATGAGTGGTTAACACTACACTGATGGATAAAATTTCTTTATTTGCGTATCAAGGCTACCATTGGTTTCATGTTAATAAAATATCTTAATATCTTAATTTTTCTTAAAAATATATATCTTTATATCTTAACAATATATATATCTTTTGGCACTCTGTCATTTATGACAACTAGTGTTCCAGCTGATCGACAGAACAGCCTACTCGTGAAATTAACGTGCAAGTGGCTGAGCACTCCACAGACACATGTATCCTTAACATAGTTCTTAGGGAGATTCAGCATGACACAGAGTGTGACAATGCTGGCCCTTCGAAATACACGTATTACTCATTTTTGCCAGCTGAATGAACTGGAGCAACGTGAAATAAAGTGTCTTGCTCAAGGACTCAATGCACCACCGGGGCTCGAACTATGACATTACGATCGTGAGCCGAGTGTTCTAACGACTAAGCCACCCGCCTTCCCTGGGAAACATACACCTTCACTACTAAATCATTGAACTATAGTAAGTGACTGAAAATTCTAAAGAAACATCTGCCCATAGCAAAATCCGAAAGCAGGACCCATCCTCTCACAAGGCTGCACTTTGAATCCCATGTACAGCCTCACCCATTAGAGTTCGATGCATTTAATGTTTATTCGTTGTGAACCACAGAAACATTGGTCATCCCAAAACATTATTTAGGGTGCCACGCAGTGGGATCGCGCCCCAGAATTTGAAACCTTATAAATGAGAAATGTACTTCTTAACCACTCGACCATTCTTCCATCTTCCTCTCTATGTCACTGTTCACTATATTTCTAAATAATTCAACATATAATACCATCACCAAAATATAATTCCAGGCATTCTTCCAGAGCAGCTTTCAATGAAGGCTGTCAAATGGTTTCTTCATGTAATAAAGCTGATAAAAAGTGATTTCTTCGAGTCGAAGATTTTGTTCGAAAGTATTCCATACTGTGAAGATGTCCTTATTGGGAGACAATCAGCTACAAATCTCCACTTCTTATCGTTTCTTTCTCCCCAGTCTCTCTCTTACAAACACACACATATACACACATACATGCACGCATACACACACACACACACACACAAATAAGAAAACCGCACATACACACACATGCACTTAAACACAAACACAGGCACTTACACATAGGGAGACGCACTCTATTATATTTTTATATTTTCAGATATATGCAAACGCACTCTTACACATGCTCGGAAATATGCGCCCGCACATAAAC
>NC_068982.1:183754712-183760579 GCF_001194135.2 Octopus bimaculoides | reverse complement strand
AAGAGAGAGAGTGGATGGAGAGGGGAGAAAAAGCCAGAGGAGAAAGAGAGAAAGAGTGTGTGAAAGAGTGAGTGAGATAGAGAGAGAGAGAGAGAGAGAGTATGTGAAAGAGAGTGAAAGAGAGAGAGAGAGAGAGAGAGAGAGAGAAAGAGAGAGAGAGAGAGGGAGAATGAAACAGAAAGGGAGATATGAAACAGCAAGTTATGGAGAATCAAAGACAGTGACGAAATAAGAGAAGAGAAAAAGAAAGAAAGGAGACGATGAAAGGAAGAGAAAAGACAAAGAGCATCCTTGTTAAAGGTTGAATCTCCAGGATTTAGAGTTTTATTAGAATATTCAACAAAGCTAATATCTTTTTTTCCTTTCTTTAAAGAATGCCAGTAATCCCAGGAGATCGGTGCTTATCTTGGGGTTTCTGTACTGGCTGAGCAGATGCGATATAACCCTGATTTAATACAGGGCAGTCTGCTTCTCTATCACAGTTGTATCTCCCACAATAATCCTGCTGATTACGTCGTTGATTTAGGCACACTACTCTTCCTTGTTATAGCAAACCGTCTCGTGTTAAGTGTCTGGGTCGACGACGCATTCAACAACGGCAGTATGATATGAAGTTCTAATCTGTCGATTGATGTTCTACTCGAGTTAACGATTAAATGACCCCGCCAAAGACACCGAAGGTTCAGATGGTGAGGTTTAACAGAGTGACATTAAATCCACACATTTTGTTTTTATGAAATTTCACACAAAAATTTGGCCAACTCGAGGCTATTGTAGTGAGCATTTTCCCAAACTGCTGCACAACGGGAGGGTTCCAACACCGCTAGGTGCGAAACAAACTTCATAATCACACATTGAAACCACAAAAAGAATTTGTTTCGTTATTTAAAATCACTGAGGTAAAATTTCGGCATCATCTTGGATCATGTAACACAGGATTATTGTTGGTAATATTTGTTTTAACTTCTCAAGTGAATCAGAACAATCCCCCATAAATGGAAACAAGATTATGTGTATAGATGCCTGCATGGCCATATGCTTAAGAATTATTTTTTTAAGATTCTGATTTGAATCCACTTTGCGACATCTTGAGAAAATAGCCTCAGGTAATAAATTTCGGTCGACTCGAGCCTTGTCAGCGAAGCTAACTGGATGGGAACTGTGCCGAAGCTGGACAGATGAAATATGTCAGCTTTTGTTTTATGTAAAAGACTTAAACCATCAATCGATTTCACATCAATGTCTGGTACTTGAATATCTTTAATGGAGTCGAACTTGGTTCAAGTATTCGGACCAAGATTCTGGTCAGAGAATGCTTTTTCATCCCATTACCACAGCCGTCTTGCAGCTTATGTAAAATATCAAGTGTTGCTCTTCCTCGGGGATTTGTGATGTTCATGTCTTTTCTCCTGATTATCAATATAAGTAAAGTGAAAAGGCATGAAATAGAAACTGAAACCTCATCACAGTCTTGCAGTGTATTTCTGTATCTAAAGGACTTGATAATGAAATGAGTATTTCTCTCATTAATATAGAATCAGATACAAATAGGAGAAGGACGTAGCCGATGTTGTTTTATTCACATCAAAGTGGGGGGGAAAAAAGACAAATTCGTTTTCTGAGGGATTTGTACTCAAAACATAGACGATTGAGATTAAATACTTTTTCTGGATGGATTCTGCTATTTCTCACACTAATACTTAATTACTCTTTTACTCTTTTACTTGCTTCAGTCATTTGACTGCGGCCATGCTGGAGCACCGCCTTTTAGTCGAGCAAATCGACCCCAGGACTTATTTTTTGGAAGCCTAGTACTTATTCTATCGGTCACTTTTGCCGAACCGCTAAGTTACGGGGACGTAAACACACCACCATCGGTTGTCAAGCGATGTTGGGGGGACAAACAGAGACATATATACGACGGGCTTCTTTCAGTTTCCGTCTACCAAATCCACTCACAAGGCTTTGGTCGGCCCGAGGCTATAGTAGAAGACACTTGCCCAAGGTGCCACGCGGTGGGACTGAACCCAGAACCATGTGGTTGGTAAGCAAGCTACTTACCACACAGCCACTCTAATTTTTTTTTTTACCAATCCTGGATAGATGAAAGACATCGTAAACGAGACTGGCTGGAACTGAACTCATAATGTAGATGGATGCCGTATCAGCCTTTCATTAATGTTTCTCTTCCAAATATGGTAGTTATATATCTTTCTGTTGTAATCGCGTATATGGCGTTAGCCTCCCTTGACAATATCAGTGAACAGAGGCTTTGGAATAACGATAAGGTGATCATGGATATAAATTGGATATAACTATGACGGGATAACTTGACCATTGACAGTTGTGGTGGGATATCTTGGTCATTGATATAAGATGGCAGACCAGTGCACCGCAACCTTTTTTCACTTGCGGTACACTTATATTCTTTTCAAAATTTGGTGCCACACCTGAACTAAAAATATAACTAAAAGTATACGGAAAAAATTATATTCAGGTTACACCGTGGCACATCTAGCATCGTCGCGTGACACACTAGTGTGTCGCGGCATACCGGTTCCGGAGCGCTGATCTAGATTACAGATATAACATAGGATCTGTACTGGGATAATTTGGTTATGGATATTAGTTTCAATTTCTTTTTTTGTGCAAGGCCAGCGATTTCGGGAGTGGGGAGTCAGTCGATTACATCGATCCCAGTGATAAATTGGTACTTATTTTATCGGCCTCATAACGCTGAAAGACGTCAGAACATAAAAAGAAACATTTTGCCCCGGCGTGCTAAAGATCCTGCCAGCTCGCTGTCTTATGCGTTCATGAGTGGTTAGGGCAGCGGACTCGCGGTCATAGGATCGCGGTTTCGAATCCCAGACCGGGCGTTGTGACTGTTTATTGAGCGAAAACACCTAAAGCGCCACGAGGCTCCGGCAGGGGATGGTGGCGAACCTTGCTGTACTCTTTCACCACAACTTTATCTCACTCTTACTTCCTGTTTCTGTTGTACCTGTAATTCAAAGGGTCAGCCTTTTCGCACTGTGTCACGCTGAATATTCCCGAGTGCTATGTTAAGGGTACATGTATCTGTGGAGTGCTCAGCCACTTGCACGTTAATTTCACGAGCAGGCTGTTTTGTTGATCGGATCAACTGGAACCCTCGACGTCGTAAGCGACGGAGTGCCAACAACAACAACATTAACATGATAACAGTAGTGAAATATTTTCATCACAGGTATAACTTGCTATACCTTGGTGGGATACCTTGGTCATGAATGTATGAATATACACGAATGTATAATATATATACGTATATGCTACAGGACGGTCAGAACCAGTTGTATTCTTGGTATAAAGAGATTAAAGCTACCTAGGTATTTAGCAAGTGCATCGTGGTGAACCTGGTAGAGTAGAAAGGGATTCTTCGGAAAATTTACGAAGTGTGTGAAGGATGAAATCAGATGTAAAGCTAGTAGCGAAGGTGGAAAAAATTCTCAGCATAATTGTTGTTTACAGTAACATTGTGTTAGAAAAGTGGATGGAAAGAGGCTTCTGCAAAATTGGTGGAAATTCTTTTGATGAGAGACAAAAAAAAAAAAAAAAAAATTCGAAGTTTGGGAGGTGTGTGAGATTGTGGGGAGTACGATGAACGAAGGTATCCCTCGCATTCTTTAACCGAACGCCGCATCTCCTGCTACTGCTGAACGAGAGCCATCCAGTTTGTAGAAATACAACTGCATATACATAGGCGGGCACATACACACACACATAAATATATGCATATATACATACATACATGTATGTATATGTATGTTTGTGTATGTATGTATGTATGTATATATATATATATATACATACATACATACATACACACATATATATATATACATACACACGCACATATATACATACATGCATACATACATACATACATATACATACATGCATACATTTATTCACACACAAACACATATTTCACTCATGGACACATACACATATGCGCATATGCATATATATGCACACTATAGAAACACACACACACACACACACATGTACACACTGACATAAACACACACACACACATACACACACACACGCACCCTTATTGCTTCATGTAATCGATACGCTGGAATTTCGAACGCCCCCCCCCCACCAAAGGTCACAGATATTGGCTCTGAAGACTGGTTGAGACAGAAGAAGGAGGTTATTTTTGAGGAAGGGTAATTATCCTCTCACCGCTTCTCCCACTCCCTACACCTCAGCAAATATTAAATCTTAATGATAGGGTTCCGAGCAAAACCTGAACTTCTGAAACCCCATCTTCACCTTTCTCCTCTGCCTCTCCCTCCCCGCCACCTACTCACATTCTTCGTGTCTTATTGATTAAGATTTACTAAACATCCTCCCCACTCTGTTTAACTTCCGAGAATAATCCCAAAATAAATAGTTTAAGGTTCGCAGTCGTTCAAATTTTCCTTTAATTCATTCGGTTATTATTCCATCACGTGGTACAGGTGATTAAAGCGTTCGTCCGGTAACTGACAGGTCAGTGGTTCAAGTACACTGTGTGGCAGTCTTGATCTTATTTGTTATTTTAAAGATTTATGGTGAGATGTCAGAATAGTTCAGTCCCACTGCATGGCCCCTTGGGCAGATATCTTCTACTCTAGCCTCGGGCCAACCAAAGCGTTGTGAGTGGATTTGGTAGATAGAAACTTAAAGAAGCCTGTCGTATATATATATATATATATATATATATATATATATATATATATATATATATATATATATATATATATATATATATATATATATATATATATACATATATATGCATATATATGCATATTTATATAATTATGAGTTTGTTTCCTCTGCCATCACTTGACGACCGATGCTGGTGTGTTTATAATCCCGTAACTTAGCGATTCGGCAAAAGAGACCAATAGAATAAGTACTAGGCTTTCAAAGAATAAGTCCTGGGGTCGAACTCTTTGACTAAAACACGTTAAGGCGGTGCTCCAGCTTGGCTGCAGTCAAATGACTGAAACAAGTAAAAGAATAAAAGAATATATGTATATATATGTGTGTGTGTGTCTTCGTGTTTGTCCTCACTACTGTTGGACAACCGGTGTTGGGTTGTTTGCGTCCCTGTAACTGAACGGTTCAACAAACGTGATGATAGAATAGGTAAGGCAGTGCCCCAGCATGGCCGCAGTCCAACAACTGAAAGAAAATTAAAAGATATAAAAGACATTGTGTTGTTTTATTACCCAAGTCAACCTTGAGCAAACCTTCCATCCGTGTCGTTCCCGCCTTCTTCAAGGTAACTACACTCTCTCAGGTGTCCTTCCTTTAATGAAGAAAAGTAGAGTATAGTTTAAGGAAGAGATGGCTGCTATTTCAAGCAAGTCAAGCGACCAGATAGGGCCTTCCTTTTTAACTCCTACAGACCTTGAGTTATCTGTCCCTGTGTTGCGGTTGTACACTTGGGAGCTTTTCTATGATTCGATTCCAGCTGTGACTATCTGAACCTTCTCCAATATGCACGGAAATTCGGGTCACGAAACGTTGTTTACTTTTTTTCTTTTGAAAGACGGTTGGGTGTGATTGGAAGGAAATTTGGGTGCTGTTTTCCGCAAAGTCAAGCAATCACAGAGAGGCTCCTTGGATGTTTTGCGGTATTTAGACAGTGTCTTTTACATTTTGACTCCAAGTCTTACTGAGGTCAACTTTGCCTTTCATCTTTCGTGGTCAATAAAATACATATCAGTCAATTGTTCACTCTCCGCAAAAATTGTTAGATATCAATTTTTTTACCTCTTATAATTTTCCTCATTCTGTAACCTCTTCATCCAACGCCCATACGACAA
>NC_068982.1:183746333-183754307 GCF_001194135.2 Octopus bimaculoides | reverse complement strand
TGTGTGTGTGTGTGTGTTTGTGTGTCTGTGTTTGTCCCCCCCCCCACCATCGCTTGACAACCGATGCTGGTGTGTTTACGTCCCCGTAACTTAGTGGTTCGGCAAAAAGAGACCGATAGAATAAGTACTAGGCTTACAAAGAATAAGTCCTGAGGTCAATTTCTTCGACTAAAGGCGGTGCTCCAGCATGGCCACAGTCAAATGACTGAAACAAGTAAAGAGTAATACAATAGAAAAAACTTAAAACAAAAACAAAACACTTCGCATACTCATATATTTTTCCTTTCTATTATATGCACGGGGCCTGAAATTTGAGGATAGAAGATCATCAATTACGTAGAACCCAGTACTAGATTGATGGATGCATGCATTTCCGGGTAGTTACCTCCTCCACAGCATCGAGCACTGGCAGATGATGCGCTACGGACTGACAAGGAAACCGGGTCTCTCTTATTATATTCCAGTCAACGTAGTGTGATAAAATAGAGTGAATCGCTTTCCTACGGGTTCGAATATGTCTCAAGCATATTTGAAGCAGTAGCAAGTTTACACTTGTAAACATCACTACTTTTTTTGGTACTCCGTCGGTTACGACGACGAGGGTTCCAGTTGATCCGATCAACGGAACAGCCTGCTCGTGAGATTAACGTGCAAGCGGCTGAGCACTCCACAGACACGTGTACCCTTAACGTAGTTCTCGGGGTGATTCAGCGTGACACAGTGTGACAAAGCTGGTCCCTTTGAAATACAGGCACAACAGAAACAGGAAGAAAGAGTGAGAGACAGTTGTGGTGAAAGAGTGCAGCAGGGTTCGCCACCATCCTCTGCCGGAGCCTCGTGGAACTTTAGGTGTTTTCGCTCAATAAACACTCACAACGCCTGGTCTGGGAATCGAAACCACGATCCTACGACCGCGATTCTGCTGCCCTAACCACTGGGCCATTGCGCCTCCAAACATCTCTACTAAGCGCTTCTAATCCGTATTTTATTATAGCCAAGCCACCGATTAGCGCTAACGGTCACAATATTTTGACTGAAATATAACAGGGTCCTGGTTTGTCGTCCGTTCGTAGCACTTATCTTTCCAATGTTCGATGCTGAAGAAGAAATAACTACCCTGAAACGCATTCATCCATCAATCCGGGTAGCTGGGCGTTTTGAACTGACTTAGTGTGTTTACACCTATTTGTCTACAGCAAGAATTTTTCTCCATGACAAAATACAGTGAATGGCTTTCTTACGGGGTCGAATATGCCTCAAGCAGATTTGAATTTGTAAGTATATATTTGAAAATATTCTATGTAATATATAAACCGTGTCTGAGTACACTTAATACTGCTGGTCTATTGAGAGCCTTGTTTAGGGCTGTTTTATATACTAAGTACTGAACTTTGAGTCAGGTTTGCAACATTATATTATCATCGTCCCTGTAGCCTGTTATTATGGCGATTGCTTATGTTTTCAGTCACTCCACTCCACATTCTGGATATCACTATTTCCAGGGCTTTTAATTGAGATAGTGGAGGCGCAATGGCCCAGTGGTTAGGGCAGCGGACTCGCGGTCATAGGATCGCGGTTTCGATTCCCAGACCGGGCGTTGTGACTGTTTATTGAGCGAAAACACCTAAAGCTCCACGACGCTCCGGCAGGGGATGGTGGCGAACCCTGCTGTACTCTTTCTCTCACTCTTATTTCCTGTTTCTGTTGTGCCTGTAATTCAAAGGGTCAGCCTTGTCACAATGTGTCACGCTGAATATCCTCGAGAACTACGCTAAGGGTACACGTGTCTGTGGAGTGCTCAGCCACTTGCACGTTAATCTCACGAGCAGGCTATTCCGTTGATCGGATCAACTGGAACCCTCGACGTCGTAAGCGACGGAGTGCCAACAACAACAATTGAGATAATTTCTCTTTTTCTTTTTTCTGTTTAGATCTATTACTGCTATTGTTTGCTTGAATTTATAGGATTTATAAATTACTTCGGGGGCTTTTTTCCCTCTGATGAGCTTTGATGTTTATACTTGTCTGATTTTCTCGCCTGAATTGACAAGACTCAGAATATAATCATTTATCATTGACTGGCATTATTGTTTGGTGTATATTCATACTATCTCTGTTTTCTTGGTATTTCCTGATATTGGCTTAATTTCCTGGGTATGAAAGCTCCAAAAGTGTCGTGTTTGTAGATGGCGAGAAAGAAACAGCGTAGTTTCTTGTTTCTTCACAGCCTCTACATATTCTTCCGTTACTTATTAGGTTCTGATTCTTAATATGTCTTTGGTAGTTTTCTAGTAGGAAGGCTTTGAACGTCTTGTGTCTCGACGAAAACCTGTCAGTCTCAGCTTTGAGTCTCTGGCTCTTTAACTACTGCCCTGTTTGTTTTTTCCAAATCCACTCCACCAGCACCACCAGCACCACCACCATTACTACTACTACTACTACTACTACTACTACTGCTGTTGCTACTGCTGCTGCTACTGCTGCTGCTACTGCTGCTGCTGCTGCAGTGGACTTTTGATAACGTGCTAAACAATTGATTTACTACCAAACGAAAGTATTCCATTGTCTGTGAATCTTTGGGAGTTTGGACAGTGGAAAGAATCAATACTGTTTGTGCGTGTCAAAAGAACATTAATGTCGCAAAGGAAGAGAAAGACCTTCAACCAAGAATCGAAACCATATCGTAGATGTAGTCATTACATAGTTTCATACAACGGTATGGAATTAGGATATTCCCAATATATTGATTTCTAATTTGGCACCGGAACACACATTTCTAGAGGAAGGGTGTAGCTCTTTGAATCAATTCCAGTAATTTATTGGTTCTTATATTATCGATCTTGCAGAGAGAAAAAAATGCAGAAGGAACCACCACCGCCCAACCTGACCTCACCACACTGCACCAGTGGGGTTTGAACTGAGCACGTAAAGGAAAACTAAAAATATAACAAGGCATATTCAAGGATGCTCTACCGATTATAACACTCTACCGTCCTTCCACTTTAAGTAATAGTAACGATGGTTTTATATTTGGCACTAGACGACAAGTTCTGGCGGAGGGTGTAAGCCGATTGCATCGACCTCAGTACTCCACTGGTACTTATTTTATCGACCCCTAAAGAACGAAAGGCAAATTCGACCTCGGTGGAATTTGAACTCAGAACGTAAAAATAGACGAAATGCCGATAACCATTTTGGCCGGCGCGCTAACAATTCTGCCAACACGCCGCTTTTATAATAATCCTTTTTACTGGAGGCACAGGACCTCAAATTTGTGGGGAGGGGAAATTCAATCACATCGACCCCAGTACTTAATTTATCAACCCCGAAAGGACGAAAGGCAAAGTTGACCTCGGTGGAATTTGAACTCAGAACATAAAGACAGACGAAATGCGGAATTTATATAATAATAATAATAATAATAATAATAATAATAATAATAATAATAATAATAATAATAATCCTTTTTACTGGAGACACAAGGTCACAAATTTTGTGGGAGGGGATTAGTCGATTACATCGGCCCCGGTGTTTCACTGGTTCTTAATTTATCGACCCCGAAAGGATGAAAGGCAAAGTTGACCTCGGTGGAATTTGAACTCAGAGCGTAAAGACGGATGAAATGCGGAATTTAAATAATAATGATAATAATACAGTTCTATATTTAAGAGATGACGAATTATGTACATTATTTACATTATTTACATTTGACGGATATTTGTCCTCATCTTGTTTGTTGTTAACACAACGTTTTGGCTGATATACCTTCCCGCTTTCATCAGGTGTCTTGGGGAAATTTCTCATTCCTAAGGTATTTTTCGATCTTCTTCTTCTTCTTCTTCTTCTTCTTCTTCTTCTTCTTCTTCTTCTTCTTCTTCTTTTTCTTTTTCTTCTTCTTTTTCTTCTTCTTCTTCTTCTTCTTCTTCTTCTTCTTCATCTTCTTCTTCTTCTTCTTATTATTATTATTATTATTCAGTTCACTGCCTGGAATCGAACTCAGCAGATTCTGAGTTCGATTCCAGGCAGTGACCTGAATAATAATAATAATAATAATAATAATAATAATAATAATAATAATAATAATAATAATAATATCGAAAAATACCTGAGGAATGAGAACCCAGGTTCGAAATTTCTCCAAGACACCTGATGAAGGCTGGAGGGTATATCAGCCGAAACGCTGTGTTAACAACATACAGGATGAGGACAAATATCCGTCAAATGTAAACAATACAAATAATGATAATAATGTTTATAATAATATGAAGGGTGTCATGGATAGATCCACCGGGAATCATACAGATCTGTGCACTTCCGACCGCATTACCAAAGACAATGTAGACTTCTTTGCGAGCACCATGACCAAATTCAGAGTTATAGGGTAAAGAAAAAAAAATATTAATGAAGTCTTATCTGTTTGCACCCTTGTTCCTCAGTCCACACTGTCCGGCTAACAGCACTGAGAATATTCCAGCAATAGACATCTGTTAAGTGAGGTGTGACTAAGTTTGCTATGTATCCATAAAGCTAATGGGGTAGAGCATCCAAACGAGATGTAATGACCCTCGCACAGCCACTTGTCGGCAACCACACCTCTGTGACAAGGGACAGCAGTACGTGCTGCATCTCGAGCCCGGATTTGGCCTCCTTAGTATGAGAGACTCTAGTACATTCCTGGTCCAGTTCAAATTCAGCCACCGACCACTTTGTGTCGCTTTCTTTTTAGATTCATGTCGTTTATACACATAAATTCATACGCATATGTATTTTTTAGAGACACTTTCAAATTTATCAGAATATCGGACTGAAGATTTGGAATAGAGAAATTTTCATTCTCTTAACCATGAAACGATCGTATCCGATTAACTAAAGACTTGTTTTGTTTATGCTTCCCCCTCCGGTTTTTTGTTCTATGTGTGCCATAAATATCGCCATCCATTTAGAGAAAAATTTGTAGTTTAGAATCAGTAGTTCTTTGACTGCTATTTCTAAATTTTCAGTATGTTGGAGAAGCAACTCAATGCTAATCCCTGTATATTTATGATGATAAATGGTTTTACCGATAAAGGTTTTTTCATACTGAACTACTTGGCAAAATTGTTAATTATTAATTCTATTATTAATTGACGATTCCCTGCCCTTATTCTTGTATATATATATATATATATATATATATATATATATTTGATGGCTGTCCACTCGTAACCGAGGAAGACCATCACTGGCCATTGTCCAAGCAAAATTCCAGCGTTGCTTCTGTATGGGGTTATTGTACCATTAGTCAGCTTCATCTGGGTTCGCATCTGCAGCTTCCATGCTCGCCGTGGCGCCCTTCTTCTCGACCGAGCATTGGATAGCTGTCACGCCGGCGACTGCACAACCTAAAATTTCGAATCCAATAATGCTTGCACAGCACCGCACAAACCTTCTTCACCTTACTGACATGATCCAGAGACAAGGCAAGGCAAGATATCCAGTGTAAATATGGGTCGTCTAAGCTATTGCAGTATCAGATCCGGACATTAGATGGGCTGGATGATACTTTTGGTACAATATAATGGCATCCAGTTCGGGCATTTGTATAACACTCGATGTCGAAGTTAGGTACAAGCCTTTCAGAATTTTCCATCTATAGATTATTACATATCTGTCGCGTCTTCACTCCAGGCTGCAAAGTCGTAGTTTTTTCAGCTTATCTGCTGCACTGTTACAATTTTTTTTAGTATAGTAACGTTGGGTCGCTTCAAGCTCCGCTGTTATATATATATATATATACGTATATATGTGTGTGTGTGTGTGTGTGTGGATGCATATATATATATATATATATATATATATATTAAGAAGAAGGTAGTCAGGATATGGATAAAAAATGTGATCAACCCATTCATGACGAATCGCTGAAAGGGATAAAGACGCGAAATACAATAGTTTTTATTCAAATCCTGACTACAATCCTTTTCATAATATAATATAAAATCTGTATAGCGCTTTAAACAATCTATATATATGTATATGTCTATATACGTATTAATATTTAATTATACGTATATATGCACATATATATAAGTATATGCATATCTATCTATCTATCTATCTATCTATCTATCTAGATGTGTGTGTGTGTGTGTATATATGTATATATATATATATGTATATATACATACATATATGTATGTGTGTGTGTATGTGTATATGTGTGTTTGAGTGCGTGAGTGTGTGTGTGTGTGTGTGTGTGTGTGTGTATGCAAACACCCATGAAGCATCCTTACGACATAACGGTCGGTAAAATTTGAAATGAAAACAAAAATCGACAAAATGATACTCAAAAAACCCCTCCAAAGAAACGAGAAAGCAGTAAAAGTAAGGAAGGTCACTGAAAGGAGCGGATGTTAGAAGAATTGACCCAGATTGTACTGTACTGGCTGCTTCACCATCATATTATACAACTGCCGTAATATATATATATATATATATATATATATATATACATATATATACTCCACTGTTTAATGAATCGATTGGCTGCTACTGATGCTACTACTACTACTACTACTACTACTACTACTACTACTACTACTACTACTACTACTACTACTACTACTACTACTACTACTACTACTACTGTCACTATATACAAAACCTGTGTCGATGGATTGTCAAAAATCGTTTAAAAGCCCTGCACAAAAATAGATCACAGTGCTCTTACTAACGTGCACTTACATTCCGAGTTCAAATCACGTTAGAGCCAGCTTTGCATGTTATCCCCTCTAGAATCGATTACATAAGTAGCAATCAAGTTTTTGGGATCGATTTGATCGACTTTACTTACCTCGTAATTGCCCGGTTTTGTACAAGTTAAAAAAAAACAAAATCAATATTATTGAAGTGTAGGTGTTATGCAATGAAATGGCTTTTAGTTTTGCTGCTATTTTTTTATTTCCCATATGTAGAGGTGTTTCTATAACCTCTTTATACACCCCCTTTATACATCCCCTGTTATACATCCTCTTTATATATATATATATATCCATCCCTTGTATCTCCATCTAGAGACGGGTGTATCTATAACACATATTCACATATATCTCTCTTGTAGAGGTGTATCGATAAAATACTCAGGTCTACACAGCGATAGCTGCATACGAAAGCGTGTGTGTGTGTGTGTGCGCGCGCACGCACGCACGTGCGTATGCCAGCGTGTACGCGCTCACATGTGTGTGCGCGCTTATGTGTGTGTGAGCGTGTGCACGCACCTGTGAATACAACTCATGTACACCTATAGCTCTATGTACAGGTGTATGTATACACTTTAATAGTGTATATATATATATACAATCTGATACACTTATAGTGGTGTATGTATACCCTCTGATAGTGGCATATGTATAGTTTCTTAACGCACGCACACACACGTACACACACACACACGCACACACTTATAGCTACATGCAGATACATATAGTAACATGTAGAGATATTTGAATAACTCTGACAAATATACGCATAACTACATGTTGAGGTGTATCTGTGCCTTATATGCACAGATACTTCTAGCTCCATAGAAGAGTGAGTATATAACGCATGCGTATACACATTCTTATAAGTAGATGATCAGGTGTATTTTAACACCTATATAAATATGTACAGGTGTATCCATTACACCTGTATACCTCCGCTCACACCGGCACACAAAGATACCTATGTCTGCATAGAAAAGGATACTACATGCATTGATATATACATCTATACTTCCTTCCATCCATCCATCCATACATCCATACATACATGCACGCACGCACACACACACACACACACACACACACACACACACACACACACACACACACACATACATATATATATATATATACATATACGTGGCTGTGTGGTAAGAAGTTTGCTTCTCAGTCACATGGTTTAGGGCTCAGTCCCATTGCGTGGCATATTGGGCAAGTATCTTATACTATAGCC
>NC_068982.1:183742292-183743706 GCF_001194135.2 Octopus bimaculoides | reverse complement strand
ATATATATATATATATATATATATATATATATATACACATATATGCAGGACGAGCTTCTTTCAGTTTCCATCTATCAAATCCACTCACAAGGCTTTGGTCAGCCCAAGGCTATAGTAGAAAACACTCGCCTATGTGTCACGCAGTGCGACTGAACCAAGAACCATGTGATTGGGAAGCAACCTCTTTACCGCACCGCCTGTATCTATAACACCAACAATATCCTCCCACATACATTTGCACATATACCCATTAACAAATATACTCACTCACATACAAAACACACATACAATTGCGCACGAACATTCACACACACACGCACAATATAACATACATGCACACGTCCACGAATATCATACATACTACATACATATATATATATATATGTGTGTGTGTGTGTGTGTGTGTTTGTGTATACATACACACATGTACACATACACCCAAGCATATATATATATATATATATATATATATATATATATATATATATATACAGGCGTACGCACAAAACAACCACACATATACTCACACGATTGTTCTCGTAAAAATATCTGTACTGTCTATAAACACCAGTTTGTCATAGAAATGCAAATGTTATATATAGGAAAGCCGTTTGTTATGTTCCTAAAAGATTGCACTTTCGCCAGTTGTAGTGTTTGATGACGATGAGAATGGTATCGGCGGAGGTGTTATTGGTAGCCGAGGTTAAAGGTGGCGTCTGTAAATAGAAGGGAAACAAAACGAAAAACAAAAAAAAAAGACAAAGAAAACAAAAAAGGAACTTGCTCTCCACTTTAGATAAATTCGTAGGAAAATGGCGGCCACATCGCGCCAACTGAACAAAGTGTCAAAGAATCGCTTTCGCTCTTTGTATTTTGGTCATTGACAACGGCGTCGAGAAGAAAAGATTAGCCGCACCGACCATGTCTCGAACAGGGGCCGCCACTCAGGCGACATAGTGTGGGAATTTTGATCTAACGTTCTCATAAGAATAATAAGAAATCGCTTTGTCAATTATATATATATATGTATATATGTGTGTATGTGTGTGTGTGTGTGTGTGTGTGTGTGTGTGTGTGTGTCTGTGTGTCTGTGTGTATGGCAAGGGAGATGACGGTGATCGTACATCTTATTCATGGAAAAGGACAATGATCATATTAATGATGATGATGACGATGATGATGGTGGTGTGGTAGTGGTTGTGGTTGTGGTTGTGGTTGTGGTTGTGAGGATAGTGATTATAATAACAGGATGGGGACAGAAGAGAAGGCAAATTGCATAAACAAGGAAAAGGTAGGGGATTTGTATTGAATATGAGAGGAAAACGAAAATGGAAACAAAGTAGATGAATAATAATAATAATAATAATAATAATAATAATAATAATAATAATAAATGAAAATAAATAATATGAAT
>NC_068982.1:183739801-183741977 GCF_001194135.2 Octopus bimaculoides | reverse complement strand
ATATATATATATATATATATATATACATATATATATATATATATAGAGAGAGAGAGAGATACATATATACATACGTAGATACATACATACGTATAACATACATTCGTACATACACACATACGTACGTACATACGAGAACACACATTTATACATATGCATGATATCATATATATATAACTCCCTCATGTAGCAGATAAATAGATGTTCGCTATAGTATGCTATAGTTGTGTAATATATAAGATATTGGGATGATTCACCAAGTGCCAGGTACATGGCTGTCTATTACATCAGATACAAACATGTCCACGAAACCAGTCTTATAAATGTCCACTACAAAGCAGATGTATAACTGTCAAAATATATCAGATACGAGATATAAGTATCCGATGTGTTGCTTTATATTTCAACGTACTAGATGATGTCCATAATGCCTTCATTTTGAGGAGTTCCCTTCTTAGATTTGGGGTACGTTGTCCCAGCTGTGAAAAATGTGGGTGCTGCATTGCATAGGACATGATTTCCTAGCCAGAATTTCTCTTACTAGCTCCGGTAATCACTATTTTAGAGGCTCTAGTATTGCTAAGCTGCTTTGCTTTCGTAAAATAGGCCTGACTATATAGTTAAGTTCGCGTAGCAACCACGTAGTTTTGCGAGTGCAGAACATTGGGCAAGTGGCTTCCGGTATAGTCTTGAACCGTCCAATGCCAAATGAGTAGATTAAGCGAGCGGAAACTGTATTGAAGCCCAACTTTTACACACAGGCACACACATCAAATCAATAACAAAACAAAATCAAAATACGAAAAGTAACAACAGTCCAAGGGATGTTCACAGAAAGAAACTGCTGCTCTCTTTATTATTCAAACAATTTGTCGGGTTTCGCTCACTTCTGACTCTCCAAGTGAAACCGATCGGTTCGTTCTCTATCGCAAGCTATCAAAAAAGCTGTTGTGGGCCCTAATTTCACTGCGAGACTACGCAATATGAATACGATGATTACTATATTGATAATCCAGTAATTGTCTTGAAATATATCGACCCGCTTTGTAAGAGCTTTTAGACAAGCTTATGTTCTGGCAACATGAGGAGCGATTTGAATGATACAAAGAACGTGTGAAGCCGTTGCATTGTTTTCATCGTTGGAATTATTGATGCTGTTGCTGGTGTTGTTCTTCGTAATCTTGGCATTGTTTTTGCTGCTATTGTTACTGTAGGTATTATTGTTACTGGCGCTGTTGCTGTTGATGGTGTTGATGGTACTGATGATGCTGGTGTTGGCGATGATGGTGTTTGTATTGTTTTTGCTGCTATTGTAGGTGTAGGTGTTATTGATACAGTTGTTGTTGGTGGTGATGGTGATGTTGGTGTTGGGGAATAGTGTTGTTGATGTTTGCTTTTGTTTTGTTGTTGTTGGTTTACAGTTTTGTGATGTTATTGTTGACAGAGGTGTTGGTGGTTGTGTTATTGATATTGTTCTTGTAGATGCTGAAGTCGATGTTGTTGGCGTTGGAGGAGACGGGCACATTGTGTAAAAGGCTTCAACAGGTCAGCAGCTAACAATATGGCAACTGTCCAGGTTCGTACTTCCATCACACAACGCCTCACCACAACACATTACACCACACCGACCCTCACGGTTAGAATAATCAAACAATGGTCTAAAATAAGCAGACAGATATGTACTTATATATGTGTGCACACGTGTGTTTTTGTGTGTCTCTAAGTAAACATACACATACATACATACATACAAACATACATACATACATACATACATACATACATATATGCAGACATACGTACGTATGTACATACATATACACACATGACATACATATGTGTGTGAGTGGGCGGCTGCGCGTGTATTCCGAGTCCTCTTGAACAAAATATACCACGATAAAAACGCGCTCAATTCATGGCAATATACATGGTATGTATTCATTCGACGGTTGATACTTACCACACGACATCGTTTCTTTGATAATGATTGTTAAAGGCAGAAACGAGTGTGAAAACATCATACACCATGATACACCATGGAAGAAATATTCAATTAATATATATATATATTCAAATCTCTGATCTCTCTGTCTCTATCTGTCTGTCTGTCTGTTTGTTTCTGTCTCTGTCTGTCTGCCTCTCTCTCTCTCTCTCTCTCTCTCTCTCTCTCTCTCTC
>NC_068982.1:183734250-183738604 GCF_001194135.2 Octopus bimaculoides | reverse complement strand
TTCCAGTTGATCTGATCAACGGAATAGCCTGCTCGTGAAATTAACGTGCAAGTGACTGAGCACTCCACAGACACGTGTACCCTTAACGTAGTTCTCGGGTATATTCAGCGTGACACAGTGTGGCAAGGCTGACCCTATGAATTACAGGCACAACAGAAACAGGAAGTAAGAGTGAGAGAAAGTTGTGGTGGAAGAGTACGGCAGGGTTCACCAGTATCCCCTGCCGGAGCCTCGTGGAGCTTTAGGTGTTTTCGCTCAATAAACACTCACAACGCCCGATCTGGGAATCGAAACCGCGATCCTATGACCGCGAGTCCGCTGCCCTAACCACTGGGCCATAGCGCCTCCACGTGTGTGTGTGTGTGTGTGTGTGTGTGTATACAGACACAAACGTACGTATTAAGGACATACGCATTCACACGCATGTAGATTTCTCTAGCTGCTGTTAATCTCGTGGTGCAATGCTCAGCTCCTTATAACTTTTGTTTCATTCTGTATTGTTATTAGCGTCTGCTGAGGGTGTTTGAGGACCAAACAGGCGTCAACGACCTCAGCTGCGGTGACGACATTTCAATGCAATCAGCGCCAGTGTTTTTTCCAGCAAAGCATGCTTTTCTTTAGCCACGAAACTTTCTTTCCTTTTCTTTTTAGCAGTCATCACCTAATTCCAATACCCATTCTCTCTCTCTCTCTTTGTTTCTCTGTTTCTGTCTCTGTCTGTCTGTCTGTCTCAGTCTCTCTGTCTCCCTATGTGTATCTGTCTCTCTATGTCTCTCTGTCTGTCTCTCTCTCTCCGCTCAAACACACAATCACGCACATTCCCATATACACATGTACACACATTTGCATCTATCTATCTATCTATCTATCTATCTATCTATCTATCTATCTATCTATCTATCTATCTATCTATCTTTCTGTCTGTCTGTCTGTCTGTCAGTCAGTCAGTCAGTCTGTCTGTCTGTCTGTCTATCTATACACATTCACGCACACAAGCATATTTATACATACACATATATCTATACATACACACATACACACGCACATATATATATATATATATATATACATACACACATATACATACACATACATACACACACAAACACACACAAACACACAGACACACACACACACACACACATATACACATGTATATACACACATTTATAAATCCATGTGTAGTTATGCATGCACATACACATATACAGGCTCACACGACCACACGAATAGCGTTACAGAGACACAGGTGCTCGAGCAACCTCATGCAAAAATACACATAGATATACAAGCAGACATGCGCATACACACACACTCATACAATCACACAACTACATAGAGCGCAGTCCCTCCGTGCCCCTCACTACTCCCTCCAAAGATGTGGGCAGGAGTACAAGAAAAGTGTGTAAAGCCATTTGACAACAAAGACAGAAGTACTCTCTTATGTTGAAAGAACGTTTGACTTAACACCGCCGCCGCCATGACAAGAGCCGACTTG
Organism: Octopus bimaculoides; assembly: GCF_001194135.2. Classification (NCBI taxonomy): domain Eukaryota; kingdom Metazoa; phylum Mollusca; class Cephalopoda; order Octopoda; family Octopodidae; genus Octopus; species Octopus bimaculoides. The sequence continues at coordinate 183,737,106 of NC_068982.1, read as the reverse complement.
TAGGCGATGGTGGAGGTGGTGATGGTGGTGATGGTGGTGGTGGTGGTGGTAGGGATGTAGTAGTCTGAAACAACAATAAAAACCACCACCACCACCATGAACAACAACAACAACATAATAATAATAATAATAATAATAATAATAATAATAATAATAATAATAATAACAATAGCAACAGCAAAAGTAACTACGACAACAGAAACAACAAAGCTGCAACAATAGCAACAACAAAATAGCAGCAACAATGATAGCGGACATTGTACATTCTGAAACAACTGCATCAACGGTAGCAATAACAATAGCAGCAGCAGCAGCAGCAGCAGTAATGGCGACGACAACGACCACGACGATGGCGACGGTCAGAAAAATAAACAGCAACAATAGGTAAACAAGCCCAAAACATAAGAAGCATTGTAAGATAAGCGGAGACACATGGTTCTTTTATTTGTCAGAAAGACACCTATTGATACATTTTTAACAGAGATCAAACACAAAAGCACAAACACAGGGGGTGGTACATCGTGTGAAAACGATAATAATAATAATAATAATAATAATAATAATAATAATAATAATAATAATAATAATGGTAATAATACTATTAATAATAATAATAATAATAATAATAATAATAATAATAATGATAATGATGATAATAATGATAATAATAATAATAATAATAATAATAATAATAATAATAATAATAATAATAATGATAATGATGATAATAATAATAGTAAAATAATGCACAAGGCCACAAGATTTGGTGGCGGGCACAGTCGAATGCTAACTGTATTATTTGAGTGATATTTATTTTATCAATCTTGGAAAACGAAATGTTTTCTTAATGATTAATCAGAGAAAATAAAAAGGGTCGGCGCCCTTGATGTTTCAATGCCCCTCTCAAAGCCTGCCTGTCCACCTCATACCGATTGATCAGCTTGATGTTGTTGGTGTCCTGTTTGAACTTTAGGTGCTTTCATGTTTGTGGGAGAAAGTGTGCGGTGAAAGAAATTTGGAGATTCGAGCGAGATGATTAGGGAATATGTTTTGTGTGACCCGGAGGAGATACAGTTTGATTATGGTTCTTTTGACTAATTCTTCCATCTAAAACAACCGCTGCACCCCTATTTAATACATCTTCCCTACAGAGGAAAACAGACAGATGCATTATGTAGGTTTAGGGTAGATGTATTAAATAGGGGTGCAGCGGTTGTTTTAGATGGAAGAATTAGTCAAAAGAACCGTAATCAATTAATGTATCAGTGTCAAATAAATGGTTTGTTTGTTGTGGTCAACGATTCGTTAGATGTGTGAATAACATTGCATAATTTTGTGTAATACAAAAAGGCATTTCTTGTTTTGTCATAATGGTTTATGGTGTGGATAAACATCTTTAAGTTGGTGATGGATTCTGATAACCTTGAGAAATAATAGTAATTCTTTATATGAGTAGTGAAGGGCGTGGAAGGGTAAGCGTAGGAATATGGTTTTGGTAATTCTTTTGTGCCGGAGGTAAAGTTCTTTTCGGACAAGTGTCGTCAGTATAGAAATGGTTGAACTTTACCATTTGTCTGACCTGAAACACAAGTACGATGGCGGAGTTTCTGTGAGGTGTTTAAAAGGAAGTTGGTTCGGTGTAACTTTTTAGGAATAGTGGTAGGAAATTAAAATAATGATACTCTTCAAATTATTGAGCTTCCAAATGCACCCGTAAACATTTTTCGGCTGAGTTGAGCCATAATGATCCCGTCATACTCTAAGGAATTGTCTTTTAAACATTTGATGTCTCCCTAGTGTGGTCTTTGGTAAGACCCCGTCTCACGAATGCTTCTGTTATTCGTGTCTCACGTCACGCTCTGTCAGCATATTTGTTGGGCTATTTTCCTTCAGACTGAACATTAAGCAGTTCGTAGTTGCCCCCTACTACCATTGTGAAATTGAATGACTACGCGAAGGCGAGGAACTCCAGTGGCCGAATGTCTTCTTCCAGTACTCCATTTACTGTCAATACTGCAAAAAAGATAAGTAATATTAATGGAAAGAGAAACTTAGGTGACACCAGCTTCTGCAACTACGAATTAAGCGATCGTTTCCATCATTTCTGAAGCTGCGACGAGAGAAGTTGCTGGAGCAACGACTGTTCATTAGGGGTCTTCTATTATTGTTGCGGATCCTCTTGTTAACATTCCCAGAATTTTTCTTGTTCTTGAAGATCGGAAACCCTTCAAGGGGTCTTACACAAGTGTAACAACCTTGCACCATCTGTTTCATGCCTTTTCTTTCTGCACCCACGGTGAGACACAATTCAGAAAGTACTCTATCGTCTTTTGGGGTCATTAAAACAATATATTGTTTTTGTTTACTTCAACTGCCCGTACTGCATCACAGAAGTAATGACGAATCAGGAGTCAATGACGTCATCAATATACTTTACTGTAAGCAACATGTTGCGCTACCTCAAGTATTGTGGCATAACTATTGGAGCAGACTGTAGTGCATCGGGTCGGCTTGTTTTTATTAACTCGTCTCCCATTTAAGATATTATGCATATGGTGCCGCCGGTCAGAGTTGCATACAGTTGCTATTTAGGGGAAATGAGAAAAAAAAAACCCTCAGGTCTTTCTAGATGCAGAAGTAAGAATATTTTATTTTTTCTTCGCTGTTCGATAAGGGATTACGGCATAGACGTACATCCCCTTGTCACGCAGCTCTGTCAGGCAGACTTTTTCTCGACTAAGTAACTCCTGTTTATGACCTGTTTGCTTGAGGCAGCTAGCTCACCGGAAGAAAGAGACTGGAAACACTTCCTCTGCTTCTCAGTTCGTAATCTTCATTCATTCTTTTGCTTCGTCA
>NC_068982.1:183728706-183733270 GCF_001194135.2 Octopus bimaculoides | reverse complement strand
TATATATATATATATATATATATATATATATATATATATCTATATATAATTGTATACTTGTTTGGTAAACACAACCTTAATGACAATCACGACTCATATATAAGAAACCATTTAAAGCATACTCACAGCATATTTAAACTACATCGAGAATATCAGTTACAGGCGGATATAACAGTAATTAAAAATACATCTAAATTAACGTACACTGCAGTTAATCTCATACTTAGAGCCGGGCGTGACATTACGTATAATGCTGCCGTTGTTATGAATGTCATTTATAAACCTTAGCTTTTCTGAAAATTTCAATTGCAATTATGATTTTCTCCCAACCGTTAAATATGAGTTAAATTAGGTTTAATGTGTCACAATTAACCGTAATGTATTTAAGGTTACATAGAGCGGTGTTATAATATTGTTAGAATATTAACAAATTATTGTGTTCAGTATCATGAGACTGTATATAAAACATAAAACAATACAATACATCAAGCAGTGGCCTATACATTGACTATAATTAATACTCTTGGTTTTGAATATAATTCAATTAAACAATAACATAATTTTGTTGTCGCCCGGGAGAATCATTATGCTAATAATAAAGGCACACACTGGTTCTCTTTCACTTCTTATTTTTATTTGTCAATTTATCAAGCCACAAGAAGATTTGAAATTAATTTTAGAGTTTCAAATAGAGTATAGTCCCAGTTTCAATTTAAATGCAATTTTCATACTAACTTATGATCAGGATATACTGATATTTATATACTTGGGTCGTAACTTGAAAACTTTGGATTGAAAAGAAGAAACATGTAAAGTATATTGAATGATTTATGAAAAGATGATGACATATCAGCATCTTATTAATTCTAAAGTATAAATTAAAATAGTTTTATTATATAATTTATGGTAAAAATAATATTCATTGACAGAATCCGCCATAAGATTTCCGTGGTAGGAAATTATTGTAGGTTCTTGTGAGTATATTTAAACATTACGATATAAACATAGAAAGATGTTAAAGGGAAAAACAATATTTATGTCAGTTGTCTGCTTCCTACTTTCTTATTTCTTTATTGCCCACAAGGGGCTACACACAGAGGGGACAAACAAGGACAGACAAATGGATTAAGTCGATTACATCGAGTCCAGTGCGTAACTGGTACTTATTTAATCGACCTCAAAAGGATGAAAGGCAAAGTCGACCTCAGAGGTATTTGAACTCAGAACGTAGCGGCAGACGAAATACCGCTGAGCATTTCGCCCGGCGTGCTAACGTTTCTGCCAACTCACCGCCCTACTTTCTGAAGATCTGATGTGAAAAAAAAAAGAAAAAACCTGCAAATGTCTAAGCCCTTGTCCAAATCTATCAATCGCATTTTGAATGGATTCATCGTGGTTTTCAAAAACTTAAGCTTGATGAACATTCACCATCCAGGGTTCAGATAAGCATTTATTCGCACCATTGATCATAAACAGGTCTTTTTTACTTTTCTTATAGTACTGAAGGAACTCAACACTGAAAGTAGTTACGAGTTTTGTTAAAATAATAAGAATAGCCTGTCAAACAGAACGACGTAGAACGCTTTCTTTGAGCAAACACTGAAGTCCGTCATTATATCCATTACATTGGTTTTTTTCCCCTTTCAAACCAACTGCATTGCTTGAAAGTTTCCGATTTCACATACATTTTCGTGGCTCCTTGATATCGAAAATAAATCATTTATATATTCATCCAACCGAAGCGCGGACATCTGCTAATCTATCTTTTAAGCTCTTCTCAAATCTCCGGAATTTAGATAAAAATTCTTCACCCGAAGTGGTCTTGATACCAGGAAAATAATGAACACTAAGAAATCACTTTTATATCAAAGCGATTCCTAGTGGATTAAAAAGAACTTCTGTTCGATGTTTTCGATAACGGAACAGAGGTAACTAATCTTGTAGGGTTCGTGGTACTAGATAACCTCAGAAAAGTGCAGTACACCAATAGCTCCGGTCTGTATCGAGATGAGAGCTTAGCTATTTCATACAGCTTGAACGACTGCACCATGGGTAGATATTAGAGAGAACTTGATTGGAATATTAAAGTAATTTGATTTAAATATCATCACGAACGCCATTCCAACAATAGGTTACTTTTTAGGCACAAAATTAGATGTCAGTTTAAGCAAATACTAACCTTAAAGAAAGTAAATTAAGGAAGCCATATACATAGTTAAAATTTTTTAATTTCTCGGAATATTTCCGTAGATATATAAATTAAAGACTTTCTTGTTTAATTTCAAAAAGGATTGGGGTTTAACAGGGTATTTTATTATGCCTTGCAAGAATCTGCTTTAGCAAGAAACTCGTATTGGAAAATTTCTCAAACAAAAGAACCAGGAAAAACTTCATCTGGTTCAATTCACTTAACAAAATGGATGTAGCCGTCAACATATTCAGTAACGTAAATATGTACGATAACGTTTCCAACCTACGCATAACTACAACAAACACTTCAATACTAATAACATTAAGACCAGCTATTCTTGCCTGGATAGCATTATTTCCGAAATCCCATATCACAACAAAACACATACCACAACGTACGCCATAACAGATCGGTCCTACACATAACAGTTGAACACTTTAACCTGCCTGCTTAAAGGAGTGTGTCGCTTCAAAGCGGTGATATACAGACTACTATAACTTCCTCTGATGGCACTGGAAAAAAAACTATATGAGTATCGACACAAACAACTTTAAGAACCGATACCAACAGTATCTTAATGCATTGAGATTGAGAGACAAAGACAATTCTAAACCTTTGTCTCAATTCATTTAAAGGAAAAGACCGTAGAGATTAATGTATCCCAATGACATGAAGCAATGTGATCAAAGTTGTCCCATTATTCGAGCAACAGGATACGTACCAGCCTAACTAGTCCTGAAATTGGGTTCGCCGAGAAGGAATGCAACTCTTTAATTCATATACTACAAATAATCACGATATTCTTTTACTATTTTACTTGTTTCAGTCATTTGACTGCGGCCATGCTGGAGCACCGCCTTGAGGGATTTCAGTCGTGCAAATCGACCCCAGGACTTATTTTTAAAATCTAGTATTTATTCTATCAGTATCTTTTGCTGAACCGCTAAGTTACAGGGGCACAAACAAACCCACATCAGTTGTCAAACGGTGATGGGGGCAAACACGCACATACAACACACACACACACACACACACACACACACACACACACACACACACACACACACACACACACATATACAAATATATACGACAGGCTTCTTTCAGTTTCTGTCTACCAAATCCACTCATGAAGATTTAGTCGGCCCGAGGCTATAGTAGAAGACACTTGCCCAAGGCGCCACATAGTGGGACTGAACCCAGAACCATGTGCTTGGGAAGCAAGCTTCTTACCACACAGCCATGCCTGGACCTATAAATAATTCTCCAAGGTTTTCTTAAGATTCAAAGGATAATGAATAAAACAAGGTGCTGACCAACCCAACCTTGCTACAAAGCAGGAGGCCGGTCTAAATTAAAACGCGTGAAAGAATACATGCGTAATACATGCAAATATACATATGTGGACATTTTATGCATTCATAATTATATATTTAGTGTAATGTTTCGTTATTGGTAGGATCAACAAAAAATCTATTCCATCTACCAAGAGATAAATATATATGTGTGTGTATGTATGTGTGAGTGTGTGTATTAATTCATATAATCACACGCAGACACACACGCGAGCGCGCGTTCACACACACACACACATATATATATATATGCATACGTGTATATAAGGATACGTATAGCGTTATAACATTGCTCGACGCCAAAAAGTAATGGAGTTTAGACCTAATAGGTTTCATGTTAAAAGAAATATTATCATTAGTCAATCGGTAAACATTTGTAGACAGTTGACAAAATTATTCATTATATGAAATATTCCATTTTATATAAACCATAGAATTTCCGTCTCGAAGGAGATCCAACTTCATGAATATGCAAGTATATGTAGTCAATGTTATAAAGCGCTGTTATTATATGAAAATGTTATTGAGAGAATTGTTATCTCGTATCGTTCTAGAAAAGTGTCATAAATAAACAAACAAATTTGTATCGATACATGATTTCAACGTTTGTATATGATTTAAAGATTTTATAGATAAGAGCTCTCAACATTTTGGCATGTATAAATGTTTATTTGTACACATAATCGTGTATCTGCGCATATGTGTACGTATGTATGTATGTATGTATGTATGTATGTATGTATGTATGTATGTATGCATTATGTATGCATATATATTTATGTATATATATACAAATATGAAATACGTGTGTGTGTGTGTGTGTGTGCGTGTAGAGAGAGAGAGCAAGGAAGAGATGGGTGTGTGAGTGTGTGTGTATATATATATATATGTTTGTGTATGTGTACTTGTATACATATACTACGTATATACATACATAGAGAGAGAATGTGTATATGAGTGTGTGTGTGTGTGTGTGTGTGTACACTCAAAAACACATACATGCATATATATATATATA
>NC_068982.1:183723941-183724763 GCF_001194135.2 Octopus bimaculoides | reverse complement strand
ATGTATGTATGTATGTATGTATGTATGTATGTATGTATGTGTGTATGTGTTTATGTCCCTGTAACATAGCGGTCCGGCTAAAGACATTGACCAGGCTTAGATAAAAAGTCCTGGGGTCAATTCTTTCGACTAAAAGTCCTTGAAGGCGGTGCTCAAGCATGGTCGTAGTCTAATGACTGAAACAAGACAAAGATATGAGATAAATCGAAGACACTGATTTGCAATAACCCTCTGTTTATGACTGTTCAGGTTATTCAATTAAGTTTACTTAACTTGCACATGACGTGTGGACTGAAATCTATAGATATATTCTAGAAGACATTATAAGCATCAAAAACGAACTCTACTAACGTGCCAGTAATGGATAAACATACACACGCTCATGCGCGCGGGCGTGTGTTCGTGTATGTGTGTGTGTGTGTGTGTGTTCCTTTGTAATATAGGCACAAGGCCTGAAATGTGCGATGCGTAGTCGATTTCATCGGCCCCAATGCTTAACTGGTACTTATTTTACCTACCCCGAAAGGATGGAAGGCAAGGTCGACCTCAGCAGAATTTGAATTCAGAATGCAAAACCAGAAGGAATGCTGCGAAGTGATTTGTCCGGCGTGCTAAAGATTCTAGTAGCCCACTAGCTTACGTGTACTAAAGTATGAACAACTTTATACCTATATATATATATATATATATATATCATTCGCCATGATAGATCGCTAGCCACTACACATTCTTTATTTTCTCTCCTTTTTCTTTCTGTGTTCCTTTCTGTGGAAGAGCGTAGGCTCGAAACGTTCAAGACTTTTTCACTTCCCGATCGTTATA
>NC_068982.1:183722719-183722991 GCF_001194135.2 Octopus bimaculoides | reverse complement strand
ACATACATACATATATAAAATTTATTAATAAGGGTAGAAATTGATATTAATCAATTAAAACCAGTGGTCTAGCATATTAAAAAAAATCCGAAGATTAAAATTATATTACATACAAAAATAAGAGGAATGACCAGTAAAAGTGGTCATATGCAATTACTAGCATATAGGAGTCCACTTTTGCTGGTCATTCCTCTTATTTTTGTATGTAATATACTTCGTGGTTAGATGATTCGGCATCTATTTCTAGCATATAGGAGTCCACTTTTGCTGGT
>NC_068982.1:183722407-183722709 GCF_001194135.2 Octopus bimaculoides | reverse complement strand
CTGGTCATTCCTCTTATTTTTGTATGTAATATACTTCGTGGTTAGATGATTCGGCATCTATTTCTAGCATATAGGAGTCCACTTTTGCTGGTCATTCCTCTTATTTTTGTACATACATACATACATATATATATATTTCAAGGTTTTTAACTTTTAAATTCGTATATTTAAAAGAAATAGAAACTTCAAACTCGATATATCCAAGATCGATTTATTTACCACTCTATGTCAACATTTCTGTGCCCAAACTTATCCAGTGACTGGTCCATTGGATTTCCGACATTTGGCACTTCTTCAGGAAT
>NC_068982.1:183718190-183718951 GCF_001194135.2 Octopus bimaculoides | reverse complement strand
CACCACCACCACCACCACCACCACCACCACCATTGTCACCACCGTTACCACTATTTTTCTCGTGTAGGCTCAAGGCCTGAAATTTTGGGAGCAAGAGGCTGGGGGCTTGTCGTTGATATCGACCCAATTACTCAACTGGTAATTATTTTATCGACTCCTGAAAGGATTAAAGGGCAAAGTCGACCTCGCGGGTATTTGAACCCAGAACAAACCCGAAAGAAGTGCCACCAAGCATTTTATACCGCGTGCTATCGATTTTGCCATCTCACTCACCTTAATGCCTTCAACGCGTTATTGTTGTTGTGAGCATTATCAACGCTAACAACAACAATAACATAGGGACAAAACGACCCATTTTCAGTAGGTGCTGGGTATGTTATTGGGGATATGCTGTCAACGCTGGTCCTGTGGCTGGAGTTGGTAGCAGTTTTGGGATGGGTATTGTTGTGGCGAGTCAATGACACCCCATGGCGGATTGGTGAATGGACTAGCCGAACTCTTATAGAGAGTAGAGGTCGGTAGTAGTCGACAGGGCGCGTTTTGGTTGTCACACTACGTAATTCGCGAGACTACCAAAACGTTCTCTCCGAAGTACGTCGGAAGACAACCAAAACGCTCTCTCCGAAGTACATCGTGAGACTACCAAAACGCTCTCTCCGAAGTACATCGTGAGACTAACAAAACGCTCTCTCCGAAGTACGTCGTTAGACTACCAAAACGCTCACTCCGAAGTACATCGTGAGACTACCAAAACGCTCTCT
>NC_068982.1:183716657-183717630 GCF_001194135.2 Octopus bimaculoides | reverse complement strand
CCGAAGTACGTCGTGAGACTACCAAAACGGTCTCTGTCGGCTTCTGCCGACCTCTACCCTTTACAAGAGTTCGACCAGTCCATGCACCAATCCGCCAGGGGTGTCACTGACCCGCCACAACAGATGTTCTTTTCAACTCTAGGCACAAGGCCTGAAATTTTTTTGGGGGGGAGCCAGTCGATTAGATCGACCCCAGTACGCAATTGGTACTTAATTTATCGACTCCGAAAGGACAAAAGACAAAGTCGAGATGGGTACAATAAATATTGACAGCAGTGGTGGAAATAATGATGTGTCGGAGTCATACGTGTATGCATACATTATAGGTAAGCTGACAGTGACTTCGAAGTTTGCTCAATCGTTATCTTCATACATACATACATACATATACACACACGCGCGCACACACAGAACAGACAGACATATATTCTTTTCTACTCTAAGTACAAGGCCCGAAATTTTTGGGTAGGGGGGGCCAGTCGATTAGATCGACCCCAGTACGCAACTGGTACTTAATTTATCGACCCCGAAAGGATGAAAGACAAATTCGACCTCGTCACAACAGATATTGACAGCAGTGGTGGAAATAATGATGCGGCGGAGTCATACGCGTATGCACGCGCGCGCGCGCACACACTGAACAGACAGACGCACACATGTATCGGAAAGAAAGAACGAGCAGGCAAAACATGTGGTTTTACTTTAGAGCGTGCAATTTATAATTCAAACATAATTGCAAATTTCTCGGATTAAATAAAGGCTAAACGAAATTATGCACAACTGTTTCTAGAATAGCTGTGCATTATGGTGCATAGCTTATTGAGCAAAGATTTCCATATAAAAGCCAACAGGAGAGGTTGTGTGGTAAGTAGCTCGCTTCTGACAATAGCCTCGGGCCGACCAAGGCCTTATGAGTGGATTTGGTAGACGGAAATTGAAAGAAGCCCGTCATATATATATATATATATATATA
>NC_068982.1:183712274-183714412 GCF_001194135.2 Octopus bimaculoides | reverse complement strand
TATATATATATATATATATATATATATATATGTATGTATGTGTCTGTGTTTGTCCCCCCAACATCGCTTGACAGCCGATGCTGGTGTGTTTACGTCCCCGTAACTTAGCGGTTCAGCAAAAGAGACCGATAGAATAAGTACTAGGCTTACAAAGAATAAGTCCTGGAGTCGATTTGCTCGACTAAAGGCGGTGCTCCAGCATGGCCGCAGTCAAATTACTGAAACAAGTAAAAGAGTAAAAGAGTAAAAGGAGTATATGGTTGTATAACATTAGGACAAAATCTAAGATATTTGCAATATTTAGGATAATGATGTTAGACCTTTTGAAACCGGAGTTATTGGCTGTGTTAATTAAATTTTCCTATGGGTATCTCACGTGCGTCCGTGTGAGAACATCTCAACTATCGTCTCAGTATTGATCTATATCTATTGTGACAAATTTCTTTTACTATGTGCTTAGGGTATTTAGGCTAACGAGATTGCTCGATCCTTCACTTCAAACAAACCGATGGCATATTCTGAACGATTTAAAGAGTAAACAACTCAACTCTAATAATGAATGTCAGTATGTAACACGTTATGCCACTTACTATAACTTTTCATCCCAACGTGCAATACTCGAAGTTCCGAACGTCGTGGGATAGACATTTCACGAAATTGTTACAGATATTCGCGTTGAGTGGTTCTATTTTATCGTTTGTTGATTATCCGGAGATTTTTCTGCATATGAAATTTGAAGTCACAATACGTAATCAGTGAAAGGACCATTCTATTGATTATTTTATTCTATCAGAGACCAACTTTAGTTCATACAGAGCTGAAGCTTAACTCTGTAGCTTCTCTGATTTTCTGTGACTTCGACACCAGTAGATTTATTCGGTGAGGGTAAAGACGGGTGATACACATCAACAACACCTAAAAAACAGCCATGAGCAAGACAGCAGCTTTCGCTAATACCAATATTAGAATCAATACCACTACGGCAACCATATATCGGCGAATTGGCAAAGTCGTTCAGGTGAGTCGTCACAAGCGAAATACTGAAGTGATTTTGGTGGTGTTTATGAAATTAATAATGAGGATGATGATGCTGGTTGTGATGATTCTGGTGCTTATGTTGGGGGGGGGATGATAGCGATAGCGGTGGTTGTGGTGGTAGTAATACTACATCTGCTACTGTTATATGTGACTGTAATGATAATTAGGAGGGTAAGGCTCGTAGTAGTAGTAGTAGTAGTAGTAGTAGTAGTAGTAGTAGTAGTTGTTGTTGTAGTAGTAGTTGTAGTAGTGATGGCAGCAATGATGTACCAGTTGCAGTAGTCATCGTTGAGGCAGTGGTGTTGGCGGTGGTGTCAGAGCGTAAGGCGCAGTGGTTTCAGGACGTAGGACACGGTACCTTACAGTCTTTGTTCCGGCTCTCAGCGCTCTAGGCTCAAATTCAACCGAGGTCAACTTCACGCTTGCTCCTTTCGTTGGCGATAAAATACAGGAGCAGTCGTCGAGGGTGGTGGACTGGTGGACATGTTTGAGCAGCAGGCAAGACGTTTCGTAGCAATTATTGTTCTGTTTGTTTTTTCTTTTATTATTATTTTACTTGTTCTAGTCATTAGACGGCGGCCATGCTGGGGCACCACCCCGAATGATTACTTAGTCGAACGAATCGACCGCAGTACTTACTTTTTTAAGGCCTGGTCCTTATTCTATTATTCTCTTTTTGCCAAACCGCTAAGTTACATCATGTTCAGAGTTCTTGGGTAAATACGTCGCCCGGTTAAGTGGTCCTTGACTGCTACCGGTGGAGTTCATTGAGTTGCAAGAATTCCTGGTTTTCCATTTAAGGATAAATCGGAAATCCTGAAAAAGGAAAAGTAAAAAAGAAAAGAAAGGAAGGCTAAGGGCACTGTACTTCCCTCCTTGGCTCTGCAGTTGGAAAAGCACCCTCACAGCCACTGCACTTCCCATATGACATCATCATTATGGCTGTCAACGCTATAGTTATCAACAACACAACGTACACCAACCATAACAATCCCATCACCGCAACAACATTTACCCGCTCCGAAACAACAAACGCACGCGAGAGTAACATCGAAAAGTGTAAAGGCGTTATCAGTCTCCTCCTCCTCCTCCTCCTCCTC
>NC_068982.1:183711906-183712200 GCF_001194135.2 Octopus bimaculoides | reverse complement strand
TCATCATCATCATCATCATCATCATCACCATCACCATCATCATCGTCATCATCATCGTCGCCGTCATCATCATCATTGTCATCAACATCATCATCGTCATCATCATTGTCATCATCATCGTCGTCGTCGTCGTCATCATCATCATCATCATCATCAGCAGCAGCAGCAGCAGCAGCAATAGCGGCTGCAGTACCAACAGTAGTAGTAGTTGTTGTAGCAGTAGTAGTAGCAACAACAACAACAACAACAACAACAACAACAGCAGCAGCGGTAGCGGCACCACCACCACCACCA
>NC_068982.1:183705485-183710485 GCF_001194135.2 Octopus bimaculoides | reverse complement strand
CGTAAAAAGGAGATATTAAAGTATACAAGAATCTGTACACAGTCTTATTTTACTCCTGTTTTTACACTGTATAACTAAATTTCTGCTCTTTTGGAAGGCTTATAGAGATTTCCGAATTTATAGGGGAAACCGAATTTCCTAAGAACAAAATGTATGTTTACAGGCACACATATAAATAGAAACGTGCACTCACGAATGCACATATAGATCTATATATGCATATATATATGAAATGCAAGAGGGCTGGGGTGGTAACTGAACTCAGAATGCAAACAATGGAACTTAGCTAAATCCCAAATTCTACTGTTACTGCAATCCACCCAGATATGTATGTACAGAGACGATGAACTGGCAATCTCATTCTACGTGAATGTTCTCAATGTAGCTAAACTCAGAAAAATAGGAATTTTTAGAGAATTCAATTCAAAAATTCAATGTCAAAACTAATAATATAAGCATTATAAACTTCTTAGATAATACATTAGATCTAAAAACTGGTAAATGCTACTACTACTACAGAAGGCCTAACTACATTAACAGATATTCCAACCACCTACTCAACAATATTGAGAAGCACATTTCTGCCTTATCCACCAACGAAGAATTGCTCAATCACACAGCAGGCTACGCTAAGAATGTGCTAAAAGAAATGAATTCAAAGAATAATACAATACAAAACAAAATCACAATAACACAGGGACCAGTAAAATGAAGAAAGGAAAATATGGTTTCTGTTGAATAGCTTCCAAAATAGTCAGAAAGTTTATAACATTGATACGCAAACATTTCCATAACAATCTTGCATAAATACCATAATCAATTCAACAAAAAAATAATATAATGCTAGTTGCAGCTGTACCGAAATCTTCACCTCTGTAGTTGGGATTAATTAAAACAATTATAGAAGTAACTTTAAGTCAAACCCTTGACAACAATACAACCCAGTTGTCCAATAGATCATCCTCGACAGAGGGCAACGAGAAATATATCAATCTAACCGATAACACGTTGAAGAACAAGCGTATTGAACACACTATTTCCTTCAAGTACATACAGGCAAAGGAATTATATCAAAAGTATATCCTGGACTATTGTAGAAACTGTAGCTTCGCGCGTATACATTTCAAAAAGATGTCCGTTGTATCTGCCTCGAAAATATAGCATACATATAAATACCACAAGCAATTCAACAAAAATAATATAAATGCTAGTTACAGTTGCACCGAATGCTTTCCAACCTCTATATCTGATGTGTGATGCGGGGAAAAAAATTAACCAGAAATTGTATCCTAATGTTGGCTCGAAAATAGCAATACTTGTGGTATTTTCTACGGTAAAAAAGATAATACTGGACAGCATGATACTGACATCGTTTATACTATAGTATTCTATAAATAACGGTTAAACTTCCCATCCAAAAATAACCTTTATCTTCAGAGAATATAATATTGATAATGACTATATGATTTCTATTTAGCTGCTATTGACCAGTCATAGATTAAGATGGGTGAATTGCTTCGGCTACAGATGTTATAAGCAGTATGTTTTGTCACACAGACCCAACTTACAAATGGTTACAAATCTAAAAATATGAAACATCATGAAACCTAATATTTGAATTTGGATTTAAGCTCTGTAGGAAATAGAAACGCGAGTATTAGAATATTGAGAGATTCAAATAAATAACAATCTTTCCTTGTTTGTAAAGGAATTCATACATACATACATGATAGTTGTGAATTCGACGATGTGTATAACCATCAATGGCAAAACAATGCCTGTGCAAAATATTAAGTCCAATAAAGCTAGCACAACATCTCACCTACTGACATGACCCAGAGACAAACCCAGGCCAGATACCAAGTGCCAACACGGATCGCAAGCTGAGGTATGTGAAAGTGCCATGATCTAAAGCGCAAGCAAATTATCCCCCAAATGTCCCTGACCATTACTTGCATATGAGGTTTTATATCAGAGTGACCTTTTCCTAGGGACATACTTTAACAAAAGCTGAGGGGTGCCTCACTCACAGTGGTCTTGCAACACGCCAGGCACCAGCTCGGAATTTCTGAGGGCCCGTGTTGTTGCTAGATAGGTCGGTCAGTCTAGACTGGATTTATTAGTCCTTTTGACAGGTTTTATTTTTAGTCCTACTGGGTTTCCTGCAATCCTCCTCACCAGGCAATTGTAGTGAAGGTGTCAGTTTAGTCGCCGGCGACCTGATCATACAACAGATTGTACTAGATTTCATGTTACCATGAGCACTCATGAGAGACGTCACAAGTGACTGGACGTAATTTGTATGTATGTATGCATGTATGTATGTATGTACGTATGTATACTTGTATGTATGTATAAATGTATGTATGCATACATGCATGCATGTATGTATGTATGTATGTATGTATGTATGTATGCATGCATGTATGAATGTAAATAATGATGCGAATAAGCAAATAAACATGCTTGGGCTTACTATATAAAATATACATACATACATACATACATACATATACACATGTGTATATATATATATATATATATATATATATATATATACAGGAAAATATATTATAGAGAGAGAAACAAAAACTGAAAACATTTAGATGAACATTTAGTGCCTAAGCATATAGATGTTTACATATTTATAGAACAGATTTGCATGGAGTATATAACACATACAGAAATCTAATGGGATCGGGCATAATATTTCAGGTCCGATAGCTGTTTCTGGGAGCTCGGAATTACGTAATAATTGCAAAGTTGACCGATGGCGTGTGCAAAAAAGGATATGCAACCAGTAATGGATGTATAACTGTAAATCCGGCCTCCGTCTTCAAGATGGAGAGATTGGCATCTAGCGGTTCAGATCATAATGCAGGGAATTTAAGTATAGAATGGCTGAAAAAAACAAGTAGAAGTAGGTGGGAATAGTATGTAGGCGGTCCAGTGGGAGTGTTGAAGCGGTCCAGTGGGAGGAAGGGCAAGAAGAGATAGAAGAGACAGAAGAGACAGAGCAGGGAGTGGGAGGAGATGAGTGACCAGGGGATTGGGAGAAGTAGAAGTGATGAGAGGTTGGATAGGTAGTATTGTGAAATGTAGCGTTGTTATTGGGTGTGTTGACTAACATGTTATTAATTAGGGATGGTGAAAGATATAAAACTGAGAGGGGAAGTAGGTACGATGAGAGAGAGGGTGCAGGTGTTGATATGAAGGGAAGGGATCCAGTTATAGATGCCGGAAGGGAGGTGGAGGGAAAATTCAAAGAATGAAGGTTGTTTGGTAATAGAGAGAGAATACTGAATAGGTAGAAAGGTATGAGCGTAATTAGAGAAGGATAAAGAGGGTGGATAGTTGGTAGCAATGGCCTCATCAGATGGCCAGGATTTGAAGGAGGAGAAATATAAAATGGCTTCTAAATGAGAATATTTGGAGACCTCCATTGGTCAGTTACGTCATCTGAATAGATAGGCAAAAGAGCAGCACAAAGAATTTCTGTTGAGAATTCCTCGTGATGGAGGCAAATGTCAGATAGGAGCAACTAGTCTCCAAACTGCAAGATAAAATTATTAGTGATGTCAATTAAGGATACTTTAGAAAAAGATTAATTAATTGAATTTATTTCAATATATTTCCCTTTGATTTTAGCATGACCAAATTGTAATTTTATGCGATTGAAATTGGTAGCATATTTTGATAAAAAGGTAAAAATACTTCCTTCATGAAATTCTTGGCACATTTTCTCCTTTCTTTTCTAAATATAAATTTACTCGTGTGAAAGGTCTTAAAATTCTCAATATATATATGTATATGTATATGTATATATATGGTATATATATGTATATATATGCGTGTGTGTGTATGTATTGTATCACCATCAATGTATGTCGAAGTGGGAAAAATAAATACACACACACGCACACATACACACATGCACATAAACATATATGTGTGTGCATGTATGCATGCATGTACACAAGTATATACATGTAATTATAATATATTTATATATATATATAAGCACACACACACACATATATGCACAAACGCAGCCATTCACACATATACATTCACCCTTACATACATACATACATACATACATACATACATACATACATACATACATACGTACATGCATACGTATATACAGAAATACATATATACATATACAGAAACATACTCTTACACACATACACATACACGCACACGCACACGTACGCACACATATATGTATGTGTCGAGAGATATACTGACAGAAACACACACTGCTATCATGGCTACTACCTACAATATAAACAGTAAAAACAACCAGCGCTAAAATCATTTCATCGACAAGATATGTCCAGGATGGCAACGACATTGAAGCATCCGCCGAACTCGGCTCTTTATTGATCCACACAAAATATAAAGCTCTAATGAGGAAATATGAAACATTGCTCATAAAAAGGATATTACTGGTTTCAATAACACATATTTAAAATGAAGGCTGTTCCTAATATGTAACACAAACACGTGTACACACGCACGCACGCACACACACACGCATTCACACATTCACACACATTCACATACATACATTTACAAATGCACACATATACGCTCACAGACATGGTGTGACAGGCAGATACACTCCCAAAGGTATATATAGACACCCACAGAAAGAATGTAGAATTGTGTATTGGAAACTGAAATTGTCATAAAACTATTACAATGAATGTATGCGTATATACATACATATATATAATTACGATCTATCTATCTATCTATCTATCTATCTATCTATCTATCTATCTATCTATCTATCTATCTATCTATCTATCTATCTATCTATCTCAGACTTGTTTGGCGACCTCTTGGCATCAGTCTACTGCAACTGGCAACAAAACGGGAGAATTCCCGGTTTCGTGAGCCGAGGTGCAGTGACATTGCTGAAGAAAGACCCAAACAAGGGGAATTTTATAGATAATTTCAGGCCCATCACTCTGCTCAACGCAGATTTG
>NC_068982.1:183702636-183703309 GCF_001194135.2 Octopus bimaculoides | reverse complement strand
TATATATATATATATATATATTTCTTTTATTTAAAATACAGAGATGCCCTATAATTTATTAATAATGATAGTATATATATATATATATATATATATATATATATACATGTATATATGGGTAGCATGGTTTATTTTGATGATAAATCGATTGTACTCACACACACATATACTCACACGCGCACACACGCACACACGCACACACATACACTCACACAGACACACACAGACACACACACACACACACACGGCTAGATCTCTATCCTTTCGCATATTTAGCCATCTGTTGGGTATCATCACATTTTGTGGTCATTTTTGTGGCCATGTAGCCATATAGTTGCTGTTTAACCACAGGTCGTCACTGATGGAATACACTTATCATCAAAGGTATTCCAGATATGACCATCCCATATTCTGTATTGCTATTCTCTTTCGCTCATTTAGTAAGACACTACTCTCTCTCTCTCTTTTTCTCTCTTTTACTTGTTTCAGTCATTTGACTGCGGCCATGGTGGAGCACCGCCTTTAGTCGAACAAATCGACCCCGGAACTTATTCTTTGTTAGCCTAGTACTTATTCTATTGGTCTCTTTTGCCGAACCGCTAAGTGACGGGGACATAAGCACACCAGCATCGGTTGTCAAACAATGCTAGGGGGACAAACACAGACACAGACA